>NC_059297.1:1650579-1728079 GCF_017591435.1 Portunus trituberculatus | reverse complement strand
GGTGACCCTCTTAAGACGTCCTAGGCCTTCTTCTTCCCCTAAAATCCGTGATAATAGTAAGAGCGACACCAGCTGCAGTTTGTTTACACCGCCATTAATTATTCATTTCTACTTTATTATCTAAATTAAAGGATTTCATCATATCTTGAAACTCCCTCACTATATAGTTTTCTTGTTCATCCATTCTTATATTAAAGTCTCCACAAATAAAAATATTAACGCTCACCATATCCAGCAGTTCCAAGTATTTCTTGAAATCGTCAATAAACGACCAGGCACTTAGGCTTGGAGGTCTACAGACCACTATAAACATAGATTTTCTACCACCAAGCTCACAGCTAACTTGCATATGTTCAAAATTTTCCCATTTTTCTGACTTATCCACCCTAATTTTATTGCATGTTCTAGAAAGTAAAAGACCAACACCACCGCCTCTTCCTTCTTTCCTTGGTATGTGCACAAATGTATGAGTGTCAGGGGTCATTTCTTTAATTTTCGCAGTATCATATTCACTCAGCCATGTTTCAGTCAAAGCAAGAATATCCAGATTTTCATCATTAATTAAAGTCCTGATTTCTATTGTCTTGTTTCCAACTGACTGAACATTTAATAAACCACATTTCAACATAGAGCTCACAGCATTAGTAGCCATGATCTGTAATATTTCTGATCCTGTCAATCTCACTTTCCAACACAATACAACAACTATTATTCGCCGAGTGGTCAGTATTCTGTTTCTTAAACCTCACACAGTTTATGCATTTCTTCTCTATAGATGTGCAATCCTTGGACTTGTGGTTGCCTGCACATTTAAAGCAAACGGGATGCTCACCATTTTTCTTATCATTGCAGTTCGCCTCTGTATGACCATACCTTTGACGATGGTAACAGATAAGTGTATGATACCTGTCGCGAACATGGTAAACTACCCACTCAAGCTTAATTCTGTCCTGATGCTGATGTAACAGCTGTCTTATAATTGGATCATATTTCATGATGTGATAAACTGTGCCCCCTGCTGCTGGTTTGCAAAAAATATTCTCAATCTTTGACTTGATATCAGGAACTGCTTGAAGGTAGTTATTTCTCGCAATGATTATATCAATGATACCCTCCTTAGTCTCTTCCTTACATAGCATTATCTTGTATTTAATTTTCTGAACTGATTTAGTTGTCAACTTTTCAACATTCTCCAGTTTCTGGGCTCCCTCATTTCTCAGACTCTCATTGGCAAAGTTCATCACTATTTTTTTGCCATCATTAGCAAACTTTGTATCATTAATTTGCATTCCATCCAAAGCATGAGAAACTTCATTCTTCAGATTTGCTTCAGAATCCTGAGTTACCCCTACAACAAGCAGGTTCTTTTTCATATTCCTCTTCCTCTTCACGTCCTGCCAAGGCGTGAAATGTTCCGAGTCAGCAGAATTCAGCGACCCAGTAACTCCCACCATGTTGCTTCATCGACCTTGATACTTATCTCTTCCATTCTTGCCATCTTATTATCAACTATTTCAATCATCTTGTCAGCTTTAGCAGTAATGCTCTTCAAATCAGACTTAAATTCCTCAACATCATTGATGAATTTCTTCAGAGACGACACTTCAATGAAACAAACATCGCACAGATACCTCACGTTGCAGATATTTTCAGATTTAATCCCTGCCAAATTCACACATTTCGTATGAGCCCACCGGTTACACAGACAACACTTCATGAACTTTGCTAGGTCTCCAGAATCAGAGCTACACTTATAACAGGACGAAGGTAATAATGCTGAAATGGCATATTTCTCCGGCATCTTGCAGTCTTCCACTCCTTTTCACTTATTTTCTATCTAGCGACAACACTTTCCATAAATGTTCCTGTTTTTTCCTCACAGGACATTCATACACCACTGTGCTCACTGAGAAGTCAGTGAGAGCTTTTTTTCATGCAATAATATGCGTGAAAAAGCGGAGCACCACTACAGAACTAGCAAGTATATGCGGGCGCACCGTGTGTGGTGATGGGCTAATCTTTCACTGAAGCTACATCATTTCTTTCATAGTTCATAATAGTAACAAAAAGATGAATAGAACTTGATAAAAACGACACACAATAACAAGTAATAGATATGGAAAAAAAAGTTGCCTAAAGTGTGTAATGCTAAGCTTGAATCCTCCCCTCATTTCCACTCAGCTCACCTGCTCGCCTCACCTTTCCCGAGGGAGGAGTTTGTACCACGCTCCCTGACTATTTAGAGAGCATCAAAGCACACAGGGAAGCTATAACAGTCTACTTAGCTTCACGTTATCTCAGGAACTTGGTCTCGTGTTTCTAGCGATAACCTAACGACGATTCTGCAGTATTTTAATCTCTTCAGTACCATGACGCATTTGCATATGCATTCTGGTTACTATTTGGTGATTTTACACTACTTCCGAAACTTATGTGTGGGATTAAAATAGTGGTGACTGTAGCCATTTAGTCATCTGACGTACATAGACCCTTCCTAATGTTAAAAAATGGTCCCATCGTACACAAAATTCAAGGTGAAAATGCGTCCCAGTACTGAAGGTGTTTATGAGGGCAAAACACCATTTGAACCCGACTAATCATCCTTACAGCCTTTTGAAATACTCGTTATGATAACAAACCACTTAGGAATACGTACCAAAGATGCCAATATGCGTGAACAGAGGACCAGGGAACAATCGTATACGTACTAAAAGATGCCAATATACGTGAATAGAAGACCAGGGAGCAATCAAATACGTACTAAAGCTGCCAATATACGTGAATAGAAGACCAGGTAGCAATTAAGTCGAGGAAGGAGAAAATCACAGCACACAAACAGACCCTTACCAAACTCCCTCCTAATCCAGCCTCGAAAGTAATAATCCCCGATAGATATCGTTCGCAGAATATTGCTCAGTCAGGAGGCGCTATTGGGTCTCAGCACGGCGCGATGTCATTAGTTTCCCTCTTGAATCTATGCTACGTTCAGCGTCAGCGTTGTGGCTGCTGAGAGTGAGGCTGCCATGTGCGGTGGTGGTGGAGGCTGTGGAATATGGGCTCGTATTCTGAAACACTTTGCTCTCACACTATCACTATCAAAGACTCCAGTTGAAGATACTCGTGTTTTTAAGAGTATTTTTATGATTCTGATGATACACTGGCAAGAATTCTAATTTATGAAAAAGAGAAGCTGTCTTGAAAATCTGGCTAGTTGTCTCTGTGGCCTTGGAAAATTGTCGTAGTGAGAGGGGAAGACGTTTCTGAATACGGGCGCAAGAGCGGTGTTAATGTGGATGTTGTTGTGAAGCGCCAGAGAAAGGTGTAAGATAGCGGGGCCAAGGTGGGGAGTTCACTGTTGTTAGGAAGACCATGGAGCGTGGAGGAAGAGAAATAAATGAGAGAATGACGGTTTTGGTGTTTGTATGAGGTGAATAAGGCGACTGAGTGAGTGAACGAGTACATTTGTGTGTGTGTGTGTGTGTGTGTGTGTGTGTGTGTGTGTGTGTGTGTGTGTGTGTGTGTGTGTGTGTGTGTGTGTGTGTGTGTGTGTGTGTGCTGCCATTATGACTCGAGGATAATACCAGGGAAGGTGAGGAGTTTACAGGTGTTAGGGAGACCGTGAAGCGTGGAGGAGGAGGAAAAGAGGAGAAATAGATTAGAGAATGTCTGCTTTGTGGCTGTTTTTGGTGTTTGTATGAGGTGAATATAGGCTACTGAATGAGTGGTATGTGCGTGTGTGGGTGTTGCTTCTATTGTAACACGAGCGTGGATGAGCCTTCCTCATTGTAAGTGGTTTCATTACAATTACTCACCATATCCATCAGCTTGTACCGTGCTCCACTATGGCACACACCTCTCAGTAAACTGCCTCCGCAAGACTGATCATTATTCAATTGATGATAGGGAATCCTCGTTAAACTATCACTGGTCATGACGACAAAAATTTAATAACTTCCGCTATAGGCTTTTTACTTTCTTATGGAGTAGGGGAAGCTGGCCAAGGACAAAAAAAAAAAGAAAAAGAAAAGGCTTACTTGCTTGCCAGTTCCCTAAAAGATTAAGAGAGTCAGCCAAAAATCTGGGATAAATGTCTTGAAACGTTCCCCTTAAAAGAAGTCAAGTCATAGGAAGATGGATATACAGAAGCAGGCAGGGAGTTGTAAAGTGCAGGCTGTAGTACACTAGTCAAGACAAGACGCCAACACATTTCTGAACATGAATCAAGGACTGAAAATGTCACGATCTACGAGAATTTTTCCAATATGACCAGTCTTCCTCTTACACTTGAATACCTCATACATTTCCTTTCCTTTCTCTCAAAACTTTCCTCAGTTACAGCCCGTCTTCTCTCACTCTTGTCCTGCTATCCACACCCTTTCCTTCTTTCAAAACATTTATCCACTGTGTCTTCCCTCCCTACAATCTATATCCCTTTCTTTCCTTTCGTTCTTTATTTTTTCCTACCTGCCTTCTCCTCTGCAGGGAAATATTACAGAGAATAACAACGGAGCAGCCAGGAAAGGACGAATTATTGTAGGCGGTAGGACTGAAGTGTTTTCCAAGTCTTTTGGTGGAGAGCTGATTTTTGTCTCTCTGTCGTGTCTATTAACTTGTTTGTCAGGACAGAGAGAGAGAGAGAGAGAGAGAGAGAGAGAGAGAGAGAGAGAGAGAGAATATCTATCAGTTAATTTTCTGGTTGTTTCTGAAGTCATAATTTTTCTTCTAGCACTTTCTTCTCTGTCTTTCATTTCTCTGACTTTTCTCTCCTGGTGTTTTCCTTCTGCTTTCACGTTTTCCTTCCTCATTACTGCTATTAAGTTTTTCCTTTTAGTAGCTTTCTCGTATTCAGGTTTTTAGTAATTTCTTTTTTTATGTATTTTTTCCGGCTCTTACTAATGGTCGTAACCCCTCTCTCTCTCTCTCTCTCTCTCTCTCTCTCTCTCTCTCTCTCTCTCTCTCTCTCTCTCTCTCTCTCTCTCTCTCGTTTTCTCTTGCTCTACCTAAGATGTTAAATGTTTTGCTTCAGAAAAAAAAAAGACAATCTGTACATTTTGCATTGGTTGGAGACGTGTGCCTGGGTCTTTTCTCGTTACCTTCCACATTGCTGTAATGGAAGGGCTTATTTTCTTTTTCTTTTTACTTAAGCCTTCAGTACCACGACGCGTTTCCATATTCATTCTGCTTACTGTTTGATGATTTTATACAGTTTCAGAAAGTTATGCGAGGATCGAAAAGTGAAGATTGTGGCCATTAATCTTCTGATCTTCATAGGCCCTTCCTAATGTCAATAAAATGGTCTACTCATAGCCAAAACTCAAGTTAAAAATGTGTCCTAGTATTGAAGGTGTTAAGAGCGTCTCTGGTATTACTGGAGTTTTCTTCAAGGATGATTTCGCATTTATCGTCAATGGAAGTAGACACTCATGAGAACCAGAACAGTCCTCTCGGCATGTGGCTTTGAAAAAAGTGCTTTTATAACGAAGGGGTGAAAAGAAAAAGGAGACTAAAGACGTAAGGAAAACAGGACAGAATAGAACGAGGGAAGGGAGGAATAAAGGGAAGGAATGAAGGAAAGAAAATGTTAAGATAGAAAAAAAAAAACCCTGTTGATTCATACACCCCACGTATTCCATTCCCATTTATTGACTCGTGTCACTTTTTATTCTCTTCCAAGTCTCTTATCCAGTTTTCCATTCCTCTCTCTCTCTCTCTCTCTCTCTCTCTCTCTCTCTCTCTCTGTGTGTGTGTGTGTGTGTGTGTGTGTGTGTGTGTGTGTGTGTGTGTGTGTGTGTGTGTGTGTGTGTGTGTGTGTAATCCTTGAAGACGAGTTAGGAAAGTAAGTATATATACATTAGCTTTTATTTCTCTTTCTTTATCTGACCATGTTCCGAAACCCATGACTCTTTCCCAAGGTCGCAGAGATGATTACCCAGATTCTCAAGAGTGCTTATCATGTTAATAACGTAAATGTATTGTTAATCTGTCGCTGGAACTATAAGAGCTATCTTAGCAATATGTGAAGCTGCTATTAGAGTTTCTTAATGCTGTGGAGATGAGTACATAAGTCTCCAAGGAATATGTTTCTCTTTCTCTTTCTTACTCTCTTTATCTCTCTCTCTCTCTCTCTCTCTCTCTCTCTCTCTCTCTCTCTCTCTCTCTCTCTCTCTCTCTGCAAGGTAACTACTCATATGTTTCCCACTGTTATTTGTTCCCTTTCTCGTCGTGATTCATTGCACGTGCTCTCATTAAACCTCTGTATTCACGCCTTGTTCTTCACAATTACGATCTTTTCCTATTATTTTATTCCTTTTTTTTTTTTTTTTTTGCTTTCATTTCCATGCCAGTTTCTTTTCAACGACGATTTTTTTTTCTTTTTTTTCTTCAATAATTTCACTTTTCTTTTCTTCTTCTAACTGTATTCATCCCATTTTTCTTTTCCATTGCGATCATTTTCCCCCTTTTTTTTTTTCTTTCCATCACTTCACTCTTCCCGCTTCTTCCTGCTTGTCTCTCTTTCTTTTCTTCCTCCACCATTCTCTCCTCCTCCTCCTCCTCCTCCTCCTCCTCCTCCTCCTCCTCCTCCTCCTCCTCCTTCCATCTTGTTTTGCTAAGGTGTTTGTAATCAATCTCAGTTTTCTTTTTAATTCTACTTTTTTTTTACTTACTTTCTTGCCTTCTTTCTCTTTTTATCTTATACTTCTTTTTATTTCAGTTTTCCTCCCTCCACCCATCTATCTTATTTTTCCGTTTCCTCTTCCTCCTCGTCCTTCTCGTCCTCCTCCTCCCTCCTCCTCCTCCTCCTCCTCCTCCTCCTCCTCCTCCTCCTCCTCCTCCTCTTGCTTTAATGAGACATGACTTTTCTGGTAATTTTAATGGATTTATTTTTTAGTTCCGGCAACACTGACGGAAATAACGTGAGAAAAGTGATTATGAGAGAGAGAGAGAGAGAGAGAGAGAGAGAGAGAGAGAGAGAGAGAGAGAGAGAGAGAGAGAGAGAGAGAGAGTTAAGAAGGCGTCGCACTGCAAAAACTTAAGGAGCATGAGGTTGCTTCTCTTCATTCCAGCCTCGGTTCTTTTGGTGGGCAGTGACTGTGAGGAGCATCATCACCTCGTTATCTCTTACTCTTCCTGACAGACAAATAGAAAAAGTCTTGAAAGGAAAATAAAAGCTTAACAGTACTCTTCTCTCACGTCGTGTGTTTTGTTTATCTTTTCTCTTCTTTTCTCTTACTCCTTTTCTTTTTATTTCTCTCTGCTTTCTCTTCGTGTCCTCTCTTCGCTTCGTGCTACAGATTGAACATGAATAATAAGAAGGAACATTTACACATCTCAAGTTACAAATTTAATCCCGTTTCCATATCCATTTTGCTTACTTTATGTTGGAAATAAAATAGTAAAGACTCTGGTCATTAATCTTTTTGACCTCCATACATCCTTCCTAATGTCAATAAAATAGTCTAATCATACACAAATTTCAAGGTAAAAACGTGTCCCGGTACTAAAGGAGTTAATCGTAGCTTATGTATTCGTATCTTCTTCAGCCTCTTCGGTCACTACTATCACCTACAACGGTGTCCTAAGTGATGGGCCATATACTCAAACACTCCATGGCCGCACCAATAATGGATATTTTCAAATGTCAGTGGATGGATGCGTTTTTGAGGAAGTTCTATCATGTCCGTCTTCTCTTCCAATTGTCCTCCAGCCCTGTCTCTTCCCATCCTCCTTTCTTTCACTTCTAACCACCCTAACTGTTCGGCATATTAATTGTCACTGTGACTAACAACAACCACCACAACCACAACAGCAACAACAACTACAACAACGGTAATTATAACTCGTCTTCCTTCACCACTGTCTACACTATATACCACCATCACGTCTTTCTCTTCCTCCTCCTCCTCCTCCTCTTTTCATTTAACTTCCTTTTCCTCCTTCCCGCCTTTTTCTCTCTCCTATATCTCCTCTTCCTCCTTTCCCTTTCCCTTGCCTTTATTTTTTCCTTTCCTGTATCTCCTCTTTCATCCATTTCTCTATTCCTCTTCTCCCTTACCCTTTTTATTTTTTCTCGTTCCTGTCTGTCCTTCTCTTCCGTCCATTGTTGTCTTTCCTCTTCCTCTTCCTCTTCCTCCTCCTCTTCTGCCACCATCAAACCCCCATGGCATCTCTCTTTCCTAATTTGAATGTTAATGTAAAAAACACGCGTGTGTCTTATAAAATTGCTTATACCAGACAGCCACATCTCAACCACAACAACATGTGTGCAATGGCAAGGAGACCAAAACAGCTCCAGTCATCCTAGAGGGAACGCCACGTGAAGGCCTCAGAGATTGTTGCACCTTCAAATATCTTTCCTACGATCTTGTGTTTTATCTGCAGCGAAGAGAGTCAGTAGTCAGACACTAAAGGAAAGACAGGTGATGATAACATTAGAAACTAGAACCAATACAGAAGTAGAATGTATTATAAGAGCATTTTATATTCCTCCTCCTCCTCCTCCTCCTCCTCCTCCTCCTCCTCCTCCTCCTCCTCCTCCTCCTCCTCCTCCTCCTCCTCCTCCTCTTCTTCCTCCTTCTCTTTTTCTTCCTCCTGCTCACCATGCCTCTGGATCTGTTCCCCCTTCCCTCCCTCGCCTCTTTTTCTCTTTCATTTTCATAGTCTTTTCAGGGACAGCACTAATAAACGTCATTCCCAGACCTGACCCCCCCAGACACAGACACACACACACACACACACACACACACACACACACACACACACACACACACACACACACCATCACCATCATCATCATTATCATTATCATTATCACTACAAAAATAACGAAGATGGAAAATGTTCTTTTTTTATAGAGAAATTAGCCAATAGATTTCAATGAATGTGGGAGGAAGTGAAAAACAACTGA
Organism: Portunus trituberculatus; assembly: GCF_017591435.1. Taxonomy (NCBI): domain Eukaryota; kingdom Metazoa; phylum Arthropoda; class Malacostraca; order Decapoda; family Portunidae; genus Portunus; species Portunus trituberculatus. The sequence goes on along the minus strand of NC_059297.1, from coordinate 1,719,174 downwards.
GAGAGAGAGAGAGAGAGAGAGAGAGAGAGAGAGAGAGAGAGAGAGAGAGAGAGAGAGAGAGAGTAATAATAATAATAATAATAATTATATTGTTTATTCCATGAAACATGGTTATTCATTTGATCATACACAAGTACAAGTAAAATAAGAAAGCAAATGTAGCTACATCATCAACTTAGCGTAAGGCGTAAGAGAGAGAGAGAGAGAGAGAGAGAGAGAGAGAGAGAGAGAGAGAGAGAGAGAGAGAGAGAGAGAGAGAGAGAGAGAGAGAGAGAGAGAGAGAGAGAGAGAGAGTGTGTGTGTGTGTGTGTGTGTGTGTGTGTGTGTGTGTGTGTGTGTGTGTGTGTGTGTGTGTGTGTGTGTGTGTTTGATTTAGTCTATAGAAAAATAGGTGAAAACAATAAACCAAGACTACCACCACCACCAACAACTACTAACTACTACTACTACTACTACTACTACTACTACTACTACTACTACTACTACTACTACTACTGCAATAACAACACCATGCAGTCAGGAAGGACGCAGCGTGTCGATCAGCAAGTCAGCATTATGAGTTGCCTGAAACCTCTTAGTCAGCGAGAAGGAAGGGCGGGAGTGCAGTGAGGATGGGAAGGGTGTGAGGAGAGGATGTTTGAAAAAATGACAGGGTAAAAATGTTGGTGAAAAATCTAGTTTTATGAGCGAGCTGCTGGCGAGGAAGGGAGGACGAAAATGAACAAAGAAATAGGAGTTTGTACTGGAAGGACATGAGACAGACCACCTGTGACAAGCCTCCATGCAAATATATGCTTTTCTTCACATCACTTTTATGATATTTCGGTGTGAGTTTGTGTTAGCCCGTTCAACACTGGGACGCATTTCCACCATGAATTTTGGGTATGAATAGATTATTTTATTCATTACAAGGGTCTATGGAGATCAAAAAATGAATAGCCAGAGTCTTCATTATTCTTAATCCTCACACAAGTTTCTGAAACTGTAAATCACCAAATAGTAGGCAGAATAAATATGAAAACGTGTCATGGTACTGAACAGGTTAACCATTAAATCCATGTCATTCTACTGAACCCTTTCACTGCTACAGGTCTCCTCCTCTGACACTAACAACACTGTCAGCCAACATACAATATAAAGATGTATAAGTTAATTTCGTCTTTTCTATTCTACAAAGCTAAATTAAACACTGCAGTACAAAGATCTGTCTGAAAACATTTTTTTTCTATACCAACAGGTGTCGTGGGATTGAACTTTAACATAGAATTAGAGACCAGCATCAGGTGAACCATTCCTTAGCTTTGAAATCTGTCATCTCTTTCACTTAATTCTCAATCAGTGGTGTCAGTGACCAAGAGGAATTCGATCAGTATATAGGCACACAGCACGAAGATTAATTTGACACAAGGCCTAAAATGTTAATGAAAACCTGACAAAATAACACACCGACACGACACGATACGTATACCTTTAACATCAACCTTGTCTATCCAAATTCGTCCTGACATTATTGCATTTTTTTTCTTTTTTTTTTTCCCTCACTCGCACCTCCACCTCGCCACCATTTTCTGCACTACTGTCCACTGTTCCTCTTCCCTGTCCATGAATAAAGCAACACCAAATCACTAATCACAGCAACAGCCAAGGAAACAGACAAGTAAATGTTAACTTGTCGTGGTGGTGGTTTTGCTTCTCTCTCTCTCTCTCTCTCTCTCTCTCTCTCTCTCTCTCTCTAGTTTCTGTAGCCCTTATCTAGAAACGCTTTGCTCTCTCACTGCGACAATTTTCCAAGCCCACAGAGACAACTTTTTTTTTTTTTTACATTACAAGGGCACTGGCCAAGGGAAAACAAAGTGTGGGAAAAAAAAAAAATCCCGCTGGTTGCCAGGCCCTGTTAAGAGGAAAGTAGGAGAAAGAGAAAACAAAAAATCTAAAAGGAGGGTCCAGTTAACGTAAGAGGTGTCTTGACACTCCTCTTTTGAAAGAGTTTAAGTCATAGGCAGGTGGAAATACAGACACAGGTAGAGAGTTCCAGAGTTTACCAGTGTAGGGAATGAAGGAGTGAAGATACTGGTTAACTCTTGCATTAGGAAGATGGACAGAATAGGGATGAGAAGAAGTAGAGAGTCTTGTGCAGCGAGGCCGCAGGAGGGGAAGGCATGCAGTTAGCAAGTTCAGAAGAGCAGACAGCATGAAAACAGCGGTAGAAGACAGATAAAGATGCAACATTGCGGCGGTGACTTAAAGAATCAAGACAGTCAGTTAGAGGAGAAGAGTTGATAAGACGAAAAGCTTTAGATTCCACCTTGTTTAGTAAAGCTGTGTGTGGATCCCCCAGACATGAGAGCCATACTCCATACACGGGCGGATAAGGCCCTGTACAGAGCAAGCAGCTGGGAGGGAGAGAAAATGGACGAAGACGCCACAGGACACCTAACTTCTTGGAAGCTGATTTAGCAAGAGTAGAGATGTGAAATTTCCAGTTTAGATTTTTAGTGAAGGATAGACCGAGTGTGTTTAATGTAGAGGAGAGGGAAGTTGAGTGTTATTGAAGAAGAGAGGATAGTTGTCTGGAAGGTTATGTCGAGTAGATAGTTGTAGAAATTGAGTTTTGAGGCATTGAACAAAACCAGGTTTTCTCTGCCCCAATCAGAAACAAGTGAAAGATCAGAAGTTAGGCGTCCTATAGCATCTCGCCTTGAGTCATTTAATTGTTGTTGGGTTGGGCGTCTGTTGAACGCTGTTGAATAATGCAAGGTGGTATCATCAGCATAGGAGTGGATAGGGCATTGAGTCAGATTTAGGAGATCATTGATGAATAATAGAAAGAGAGTGGGTGATAGGACAGAACCCTGTGGAACACCACTGTTGATAGTTTTAGGGAAGAACAGTGACCGTCTACTACAGCAGCAATAGAACGATCGGAAAGGAAACTGGAGATGAAGGTACAGAGAGAAGGATAGAATCCGTAGGAGGGTAGTTTAGAAATTAAAGATTTGTGCCAGACTCTATCGAAGGCTTTCGATATGTCAAGGCCGACAGCAAAGGTTTCACCGAAGTCCCTAAAAGAGGATGACCAAGATTCAGTTAGGAAAGTAAGAAGATCACCAGTAGATCTGCCTTTACGGAAACCATACTGGCAATCAGAGAGAAGGTTGTGAGCTGATAGATGCCTCATTATCTTCCTATTAAGGATAGACTCAAAGGCTTTAGAAAGGCAGGAAATCAAAGCTATAGGGCGGTAGTTAGAAGGATTGGAGTGGTCACCTTTTTAGGGACAGGTTGAATGTGAGCAAACTTCCAGCAAGAAGGATAAATAGAAGTAGAGAGACACAGATGAAAGAGTTTGACCAGGCAGTGAGCGAGTTCGGAAGCACAGTTTTTGAGAACAACAGGAGGGACTCCATCCGGACCGTAAGCCTTCCGAGAATCAAGGCCAGAGAGGGCCAGGAAAACGTCTTTATAAAGAATTTTAATTTTAGGGATGAAGTAGTCAGAGGGTGGAGGAGTAGGAGGAATATGCCCAGAATCATCCAAAGTTGAGTTGGTAGCAAAGGTTTGAGCGAAGAGTTCAGCTTTAGAAAAGAAGAGACAGCTGTAGAGCCATCTGGATGAAGTAAAGGAGGGAAAGACGAAGAAGTAAAGTTGTTAGAGATATTATTGGCTAGATGCCAGAAATCTCGAGAGGAGTTAGAATTGGAAAGACTTTGACATTTTCTATTGATGAAAGAGTTTTTAGTAAGTTGGAGAATAGATTTGGCATGATTACGGGCAGAAATATATAGGGCATGAGTTTCAGCAGTTGGATGGCTACGGAACCGTTTGTGAGCCGCCTCTCTATCATTGACAGCACGAGAACAAGCAGAGTTAAACCAAGGCTTTTTAGCTTTAGGGTTAGAGAAAGTATGAGGAATGTATAGCTCCATGCCAGAGATAATCACCTCTGTTATGCGCTCGGCACAAAGAGAAGGATCTCTGACATGAAAACAATAATCATCCCAAGGAAATCAGAATAGTACTGCCTTAGTTCCTCCCACTTAGCAGAGTTAAAATGCCAGAAGCACCTCCGCTTAGGCGGGTCCTGAGGCTGCACTGGAGTGATAGAACAGGTAACGGAAATTAGATTGTGGTCGGAGGAGCCCAACGGAGAGGAAAGTTTAACAGAGTAAGCAGAAGGGTTGGAGGTTAGGAAAAGATCAAGAATGTTGGGCGTGTCTCCAAGGCGGTCAGGAATACGGGTAGGGAACTGCACTAGCTGCTCTAGGTCATGAAGGATAGCAAAGTTGAAGGTTTGTTCACCAGGTTGGTCAGTGAAAGAAGATGAAAGCCAAAGCTGGTGGTGAACATTGAAATCCCTAAAATGGAGATCTCAGCAAAGGAAAGTGAGATAAGATGTGCTCCACCTTGGAAGTCAAATAGTCAAAGAATTTTACATAGTCAGAGGAATTAGGTGAGAGGTATACAGCACAGATGAATTTAGTTAGAGAGTGACATTGAAGTCTTAGCCAGATGGTAGAAAATTCTGAAGATTCAAGATTGTGGGCACGAGAGCAAGTGGTGTCGTTACGCACGTATGCGCAACATCCAGCTTTGGATTGAAAATGAGGATAGAGCAAGTAGGAGGGAACAGAAAAGGGGCTGCTGTCAGTAGTCACAGACAACTGTGTTTCGGTTAGGAAGAGAAGATGAGGTTTAGTAGAGGAGAGGTGGTGTTCCACAGATTGAAAATTAGAACGAAGGCCACGAATGTTGCAGAAATTGATAGTGAAAGTATTAGATGAAGTGTCAAGACACCCAAGGTCGACAGCAGAGGGCAGTCCGACCTGGGGACATTTATGGTCCCTCCCAGAGGGGACTCCGAGGCAGGGCGTGGTGAAGCCATTATTAAATTTTGATTTGAAGAGAGTGTAAAAGTGTAAGGTGTTGTAGTGTAGTGTAGGAAGTAGTAGAAGTTGTCTTTAGAGGGCAGGCTGCAGCTGCTCAATTGTATAAATGAGACCACAAAGGGAACCGGGAAGAGAGGACACGGGGAATCACTCAGTCTGCAGCACAAGACAATTTCTCCTTTTAATGAACTAGAAACCTTATCAATCTACCACCAGACCCATAAAAACACCCTTAAAAACACGAAGATCTTCAAATGCAGCCTTTGAAAAGCAGTGATGGTGAGAGAGCAAAGCGTTTCAGAATACAGGCTTATAAACTGTACTTATCCCTTCCTCTCTCTCTCTCTCTCTCTCTCTCTCTCTCTCTCTCTCTCTCTCTCTCTCTCTCTCTCTCTCTCTCATTCTCTCTCGTGTTTTGTCCCGAGTTCCTTCCTTCGTTCATCCCTCGGTTTGTATTTTCCATTGTATTGCTTCCCCATTCCACTCCAGTTCCATGTCCTCCTCATTCTCAGTAACCTTCTTTCTCTCTTACTGTGTGGTGCTTTTCTTTTTTCCACTCATGATGAACAGTTTTCTTTCTTTTCGTTCTCAATGTCTCTTTTTTTTTCTTTTCCTTCTATCCAGCAGCTGGCAGTGGTTCTCTCAAGCTCCTTACGCTTCGTCGTGCCTTTGTAAAGTTTGTTGAATGTGAGAGAAAGTGATGAAGAACCGAGAGAGAGAGAGAGAGAGAGAGAGAGAGAGAGAGAGAGAGAGAGAGAGAGAGAGAGAGAGAGAGAGAGAGAGAGAGAGAGAGAGAGAGAGAGAGAGAGAGAGAGATCACAAGAGTCAGTGAACATTTATTTTCCTCTTTCCTTGAGTGGTACTGTGGTTAGAGAGAGAGAGAGAGAGAGAGAGAGAGAGAGAGAGAGAGAGAGAGAGAGAGAGAGAGAGAGAGAGAGAGAGAGAGAGAGAGAGAGAGAGAGAGAGAGAGAGAGAGAGAGGGCAGGGAGGGTGGCTGGTAGAGGAATGGGGGGAAAACTGCGGAAAATATCAGAGAACGAAGAGGTAAAAGTTTCCTGCCAATCTCCACAAATCAGGTTAAGGAAGTCACTTATTTCTTGTCTCGTTTCTCAACACCACCACCACCAACCACCACCAACCACCACCAACCACCACCAAGCACCACCACCACCACCAACAGCAGCAACAACAAAAATCAAGACAGTGGCAAGGAAGAAAATTAGAACTCCATAACTTTAGAAAGAAAAAAAGCCGTGCATAAGGAGAAAAAAAAGGCTGTATGGAAGGACTGAAGTATGGGAGAAGCATCAGTAAGCAGGTCGCCCCTCCATAGCAAGGAAAAAAAATGGTTTATAAAAATGCAAAGCTGAAATTTGAAGAGATAATGAGAGAGAGAGAGAGAGAGAGAGAGAGAGAGAGAGAGAGAGACGATGACTAGGGAAAATAAAATGACCAGGGAAGAGAGACAAAATTTGAAGACTTGAGTGAATGAGTGATAGTAAATTGGTGAGAGCGAGCGAAGGGAGGGGGAAAAAATGGACAGGCAGAAGGAGAGGGAAAGAACAAACGAGGAAACCAGCGGAGGGAGAGAAGAGGAAAAATACTAACTGGGGAATTCATCAGTAAATAGTGCAGGGCGACATAGAAAAAAAATAGAGATAGAAAGAGAGACGGAATGAGAGACATGACAGAAATGAAGAGAGAAGGCACCGTGAAACGAATTACAAGCTTCAAGAAGAGGAAGGGACAAGGAGGAGGAGGAGGAGGAGGAGGAGGAGGAAGGTGGTAGTAGTGGTGGTGGTGGTAAAAACGACACGAGAAGATACAGAAGAGTGGGCGGAGGTGGAATGAAAAGAGTAAGGTAAAGGAGGTAATACAGTCTCTCTCTCTCTCTCTCTCTCTCACACTCTCTCTCTCTCTCTCTCAGATCACACACACACACACACACACACACACACACACACACACACAGCTCAGTGGTTAGAGCGCTGGCTTCACAAACCAGAGGACCGGGGTTCGATTTCCCGGCCGGGTAGAGATATTTGTGTGTCTCCTTTCACGTGTAGCCCCTGTTCACCTAGCAGTGAGTAGGTACGGGATGTAAATCGAGGAGTTGTGACCTTGTTTTTCCCGGTGTGTGGTGTGTGCCTGGTCTCAGGCCTATCCGAAGATCGGAAATAATTAGCTCTGAGCTCGTTCCGTAGGGTAACGTCTGGCTGTCTCGTCAGAGACTGCAGCAGATCAAACAGTGAAACACACACACACACACTTCTCTTCTGCTCTAGCTACTGTGCACACGTGTCTCCCCAAGCTCACCACACCCACCTCAGTTACCATGGAACTCGACGCTGTCAAAGTGTTACTTGAAACACAAGAACGCACTTTCCATTCTGCAGTGAATATAGTGGTAGATGAATTTAAAGAACATGTCCGGACAATGGAGAACACAGTGGCTGAACTTATAAAAAGTTTGGAATTTTCCCAAGCCAAAATACGTCAGCTAAACAATGAGAAATTGGTGCTTCGCTAGTCTGACACTGGAAGTTCGCCTACATTCAGCCTGTTCCTAAAAAGGGTGACCGTTCTAACCCCTCAAACTACCGTCCTATAGCTTTAATATCCTGCTTGTCTAAAGTTTTTTAATCTATCCTGAATAGGAAGATTCTCAAACATCTGTCACTTCACAATCTTCTGTCTGATCGCCAGTATGGCTTCCGTCAAGGTCGCTCTACTGGTGATCTTCTGGCTTTCCTTACTGAGTCTTGGTCATCCTCTTTTAGAGATTTCGGTGAAACTTTTGCTGTTGCGTTAGACATATCAAAAGCTTTTGATAGAGTCTGGCATAAAGCTTTGATTTCAAAACTGCCCTCTTACGGCTTCTATCCTTCTCTCTGCAACTTTATCTCATGTTTCCATTCCAACCGCTCTTTTGCTGCTGTGGTAGACGGCTACTGTTCTTCTCCTAAACCTATTAATAGTGGTGTTCCTCAGGGTTCTGTCCTGTCACCCACTCTCTTTCTATTATTCATTAATGACCTTCTTAACCAAACTTCTTGCCCTATCCACTCCTACGCTGATGATACCACCCTACATCTTTCCACGTTCTTTCAGAGACGTCCAACCCTTCAGGAAATTAACAGATCACGCGGGAACGCCTCGGAACGCCTGACTTCCGATCTTTCTAAGATTTCCGATTGAGGCAGAGAAAATCTAGTAGTTTTCAATGCCTCAAAAACTCAATTCCTCCATCTATCAACTCGACACAACCTTCCAGACAATTATCCCCTCTTCTTCAATGACACTCAATTGTCTCCCCTCTTCCACAATGAATATCCTCGGTCTGTCCTTTGCTCATAATCTTAACTGGAAACTTCACATCTCATCTCTTGCTAAAACAGCTTCTATGAAATTAGGTGTTCTGAGGCGTCTCCGCCAGTTTTTCTCGCCCTCCAACTGCTTACTCTGTATAAGGGCCTTATCCGTCCCTGTATGGAGTACTCTTCGCATGTTTGGGGGGGTTCCAGTCACACAGCTTTGCTTGATAGGGTGAAATCGAAAGCTCTTCGTCTCATCAACTCCCCTCCTCTGACTAACTGTCTTTAGTCTCTTTCTCACCGCCGAAATGTTGCATCCCTTTCTATATTTTATCGCTATTTTCATGGTAACTGTTCTACTGATCTTGCTAACTGCATGCCTCCCCTCCTGCTGCGGCCACGCTGCACAAGGCTTTCTTCTTTCTCTCATCCCTATTCTGTCCAACTCTCTAATGCAAGAGTTAACCAGTACGCTCAATCATTCATCCCTTTCACTGGTAAACTCTGGAACTCCCTCCCTGCATCTGTATTTCCGAATTCCTACAACTTGTCTTCTTTTAAGAGGGAGGTATCGAGGCATTTGCTCCCCTAATTCTGGCTGACGGTTTTGGCACTTTTTGTACTCTTTGGAGAGCCAGCGCTCAAGTGGGCTTTTTTCTAACTTTCTTTTTTCTTGCCCTTGGCTGGCCCTCTTCCTTACGTAAAAAAAAAAAAGTATTAAATACAAACATACTGCTTAATTTCACTTTTATTCACAAATATTTTCTACTACTTTGTATATATAGATACATAACTTTGTATTCTGGAAATACCATCCTTTTTAGTATTGCAACTAATGTGTACCATACTCGAGGCAACATTAACAACTTAGTTTGTCACCCATTCCGCACTGTTCTTTACAAAAACAGTATAATGTACATAGGTCTTCAAATATGGAACACTTTACCACATCATATCAAACAAGACCTTGATAGTATTACCATCAGTGATTTCAAAAGGAGAATAAAAAATCACCTTTGTTCTCTCCAAGCCACAGGAATATAACATATCATACACCCATAACTTATTATGTATCAACATGTAAAGCTATCGGTACATGTGCACATTATTGCACTATGTTATAATAAATTTGTTTTGTATGTGTATATGCAAGTGTGTAATATATCGTATACCACAATAATTAATACTGTATTTGTGTATATGTAGGTGTGAGTGTGTAACCTACTGTGTAGGTTAAACAATTAAAATTGTTGTATGAGTCTATAATATGTGTGCGTATATCTATTGTTACAATAGTGAATCTGTCTGCCATGGAGTCCTGGCTAGGCAGACTGTGCCATTTATTCTGTTCATTAAGATAATCAAATGTTGTAATTGATTGGCAATAAACATTTGAACTTGAACTTGCACACACACACACACACACACACACACACACACACACACACACACACACACACACACACACACATACACACACACAATTGTCTGTTCTCCAGTAACGTTCCTTAAATCTGCACCTCTTCTTGTCACATTTCCTCTAATACAATAGACTCGTGTTCCATAGTAAGACATTCTACAACACTGCTTGCTCTTCATACTCGTCAATTTTCATCATGGTGTGCTTTCCCAGTTCCTGTGTGTGTGTGTGTGTGTGTGTGTGTGTGTGTGTGTGTGTGTGTGTGTGTGTGTGTGTGTGTAGAGTGTTTCTTGTAACATTATTCTGTCACCGGGAAGAAAGAGGAGAGAGAGAGAGTCAACGTTGCAAGGATTTTATCAATACGAGTTACTGTAGCAAGAAGGTTATGAGGAGGAAGAGGAAGAGGAGTGGAAGAAGGAATGACCCGAGGGGGAAAGAAAAAAAGAAATTTGGAAGAGAAAACGTTAGAAAATTTTGCTAAGGATATACTGACGGGTGCTATTCTCTCTCTCTCTCTCTCTCTCTCTCTCTCTCTCTCTCTCTCTCTCTCTCTCTCTCTCTCTCTCTCTCTCTCTCTCTCTCTCTCTCTTTTTAAGCCCCCTTCCATTTATCTTCTGGACGAGAGAAGAGACACAGAAAGTAAAGGAATACAACGTGTTATGTTGTCTCGGGCTTATGTCTGCGTGTCGGGTGAGGGAGAGTCGGACGTGTTACTGCTGTTTATTCCAGTAGCCGTCTGCCAAACGAAAACCCATCACCTTTATACAATAACTCGTTGAATCGAGGTTTTGAGATTTCTTAAGATAACAATAACAATCACAATCTAAATATACAACAACCATGAATTATTTACTCGAGATTCAGAACAATCTAAATATACAACATTCCTTCCCCTTTAAATCATTTCCTTCATACAAGCATGACATAAGAAAAACATTAATATCCTAATCTAATGGGCGGTGCCTTCCTTCTCATGGACCTTCTTAAACCAGGCCCCTCTCCTGCCGGCGATGCTGGCCTCCCCCGCACCGATGGTGGATGAGCCGTGGTGACACCGGCATTGGAGGGTGAGCTGCGGGTAGCACCGGCGGTGGTGGTTGTGCGGCAGGTGGCATAGGCGTTGGCGGGTGAGCCGCGGGTGGCGACACCGGCGGTGGAGGGTGTGCCACAGGTGGCACCGACGGTGGAGGGTGTGCCGCAGGTGGCACCGACGGTGGAGGGTGTGCTGCAGGTGGCACCGACGGTGGAGGGTGTGCCGCAGGTGGCACCGGCGATGGTGGGTGTGCCGCAGGTGTCTGCCACGAAGATGAAGGCTCCCTTGTCACCGTGTCTGGCTCGTCCTCCTGTCTTGTACCTCCCGAATATCGCCGTCTAAGGTGATCCCCATGTCTCCTCCATGTCCTTCCATCTGGGAGTAACACCGTGAACGACACCGGACCCATCTGTCGTTGTATTACTCCCTCGACCCACCGAGAATAACCTGAAAAATTCAGAGCCCATACAGCATCCCCTTCATAAAACATCCTGTAACCTGTAGTCCCTCGCCTGTTAACTGCATCGGATTGTTTCTTTATTTTGTCTTCAGTACTCAGAAGTATGAAGTCAAGTCTTGATCGTGGTCGGCGGTGTATGAGCATCTCAGCTGGACTCTGCCCTGTCGTGGTTTGTGGCGTGAGCCAGTATCTCGCAAGAATCCTGTAAAGTCTTGTTTCCATATCTCCGTTGCCGAGTTTCCTCAATCCCTCTTTAATAGTTTGTACAGCTCGTTCAGCCAACCCATTGGTGGATGGGTGATAGGGACTGCTACAAATATGTTTTATTCCATTTATTTCACAGAAAGTTCTGAACTCTTGACTTGTGAAAGAAGCACCATTATCTGACACAATACTGACAGGAAGCCCATGTGTAGCAAAACAGTGACATAATTTCACTAAGGTTGCTGCAGTTCTGCTTAAATTCATAACAAAAGTCTCAATATATTTACTGTGAGCGTCTACCAGAATGAGTATCATCTTACCTTCCACCGGCCCTCCAAAGTCTACATGTACCCTGTGCCATGGGTGGGCCGGCCACTCCCAGGGGTGTAGAGGGGCTTACGATAGCTTCTTCCTGTTCTGTTGACAAGAATAACAACTCTTAACTTTTGCCTCTATATCGCCATCTAATCCTGGCCACCAAAAATAACTCCTAGATAGGGATTTCATTCTCACTATCCCGGGATGGCTTTCATGCAAGTCCTCGAGCAGCAGTGTCCTTCCTCTCTCTAGTATCACCACTCTGGAGCCCCACAGCACACAGCCGTCGTGTACAGTTAGTTCCGACTTACGTTGGGAATAGGGTAGAAGGCCACCGGGAACATCCTCCGGCCAACCCTGCAAAATGTAATCACGCACAACTTCCAACTTAGGATCCCTTGATGTCCACAAAGAGATTTTTGCTGCCGTAACTGGAGTATGTTCTAGAGTATTCAAAGATAGTATTACTTCCTGTGATTCATCTGGCTGCACGTACCCTGCTTGTATGGGAAGTCTGCTGAGACAATCTGCATGAGGTAATTTACTTCCGGGTCTGTACTGCAGACAGAACTCATAGTTAGCTAACTTAAGTCCCCATCTCTGAAGTCGAGCACTAGCCATCAGGGAAATAAGCACACCTCCTCTCAAAAATCCAACGAGAGGTTTGTGATCAGTATAAATGGTAAAATGCCGACCATATAGGTATTTATGAAACTTTTGTAACCCATATATATCAGACAAACCTTCTTTCTCAATTTGTGCATAATTCTTCTCAGCCGCCGCGAGAGAGCGAGACGCATATGCGATTGGCCTCTCTTCAGTGTCTTCCATGCGATGTGACAGCACAGCTCCCAGTCCGTACGGTGACGCATCACAGCTCAGCACCAGGGGAAGAAGATGATCATAATGTACCAGTAGTGGAGAAGACTGTAACAACTGTTTAGAGCGGATAAGAGATTTTTCCTGATCAGCTCCCCATATCCACTCCTCTCCCTTACCCAATTGCTTAGTAAGGGGGCCAAGATTGTTGACAAGTTACTACAAAAGTTATGATAATAGTTTATCATTCCTAGGTAGCTTCGAAGCCCCGAAACTTCTCGGGGAACCGGTGCACATTTTATTGCCGACACTTTGTCATCCGTAGGGCGAATTCCTGATGCATCCAGTTTATGGCCCAAGTAGATACAAGACTCTTGCATAAAGGAGCACTTCTCTATCCTTAAACGCAAACCACATTCCTGCAACTTGGACAAAACTGTGATGAGGTTCGTACGAGCTTCTTTATACGAACGACCAGACACAAGAATATCATCCAGGTAAACAGCAACCATTGGAATTCCCTGAACAATTTGTTCCATTAATCTTTGAAAATACCAGGCGAAGAGGCAATACCATAACAAAGCCTGGTAAACATGAACAACCCCTTGCTAGTGTTGATGGTAGTTACTTTTTGCGACTCCTCATCAAGACATGCTGGTAAGCATGACTCAAGTCTAATTTTGAATAAAAACGTCCCCCAATTACCTTAGAGTAGAGATCATCAATATTAGGTAATGGGTATCTATCTACCTTGGATGCCACGTTAACAGTCAATTTATAATCTCCACAAATTCTTACCTCCCCAGTAGGCTTCATAATGGGAACGATGGGAGCTGCCCAGTCCGAATACTCCACAGGTTTAAGTACCCAATCAGACACCAGTCGTCCAATCTCAGCTTCTACTTTTTCTCGGAGGGCATAAGGAACTGTCCTGGCTTTGAAGAACAGGGATTGAACGTCCTGGTCCATGTACAGTTTCGCCTTGTAATTCTTCAGTTTTCCTAAATTTGGTGTGAAGAGTTCTGGAAACAAATTTCTATAATCATCAATTTGTAAATTACACACTTTTGACCAATTAATGTGTAACTGGTGCAGCCAGTCTCTCCCCAGAAGCAAGGTCCAGAACCAGGCGCCACTAAAGCCGAAAGTCTGCTAGTTTTCTGGCCATACTTAACTTCGAGCCAAACTCGCCCCAAAGTATGAAGCAGTTGCCTAGTGTAAGTGCGAAGCTGCGGTACACCATCTTTACTGATTGAAAGGCTCCCAGCACCTTGTTCCAGTTTCTTGAGCTGTTGGACACTGATGATAGTTATTTCCATGTGTGTGGGAATGCCATTTAACTCTAGTGCACACGTATAAGGTTCATTTTTCAATGTAGATCCAAGAGTGTACATCGGCATGACTTCACCTGTTTCCTCGGCTGTGGACGACTCTCTGCCTTCACCAAGACAGTTCTCTGGCGGCGTCACGTCCACTGGGTGTGGCTCTGCCAGCAGGTTGTTTGCCCTCCATGTACGAGTCGCCCATGTTCTAGCTTTACAAAAGTTAGCAAAATTATTTAGTTTGCCACACTTAAAGCACTTCTGCCCCCAAGCCTTACACACTTTCTCTCTTGTATCAAAGTGCACTGTATCACACCCATAACAGCGGTAACTATATTGAGCCGAAGCCTCGACTGAACCGTCCTTAGCACGGCGACGGACATAACTCTGGCTGTTCCCACCTTTGTTTCTGACACTGTTCACAGACACTTGTGCCTCGTGCACTTGGACTGGTGCCATTGCTTGTGCGCGCACTGTGATAGCCTCTAACGTACATCCAAAAGTCAGTAAGTTCACTAGCGAGATGTCCGGATCACTTAACCCCTTGTCGCGAACCTTATCGAGTAAACACTTCTGAATTATTTGCGACTTAATTTCGCGATCCACATCTTACTTAGCACTTTGAGTCTTACATAAAACTTGTCCAAATGTTCCTCTGGTTGCTGTGTGGCCTGTCTGAACACAAACACTTCGTATTCTACGTTGCGTTTCGGTGCGAAATGTACAGTGAGCTTAGTTTTCAATTGCTCGTACGTGTCCTCATCACGCAGCAACGTTTCAGCAATTTGAAACACTTCTTCTGCCGCACAATGAAGAAGCAACGCACGCTTCCTATCAGCACTAGTCACAGCATGAGCAACCACAATATTGTCAAATCTCCGTAGCCAGGTGTCCCAACGAGTAGCAGTGGTTCCCGATGGTTCCAGATAAAAGGCCGGAAAGTTCAAGCCTTCCATGGCAACGGTGATAAGTCAGAAGCTGTAGTAATAATAGGGTCACGACGCCGCTCCCGTAGCCCGACAACACAGTAGAGGTCCTCCACGGCAGCTGTCAGGAAGGCAGACAGACACGGAGACCGACGAATCCCATCCTCGTCGCCAAAATGTTACGTTGTCTCTGGCTTGTGTCTACGTGTCGGGTGAGGGAGAGTCGGACGTGTTACTGCTATTTATTCCAGTAGCTGTCTGCCAAACGAAAACCCATCACCTTTATACAATAACTCGTTGAATCGAGGTTTCGAGATTTCTTGAGATAACAATAACAATCACAATCTAAATATACAACAACCATGAATCATTTACTTGAGATTCCGAACAATCCAAATATACAACACAACGAATAAAAGCAACAGTGAGAAGCTTCCAGGAGAGTGCAGTGCCTCCATGTGTCCCCCTTCATGCCTCCTTGCCCATATACATCTCCCGCTCTGTACCCTCGCGTTCCCTTCCCTCTCAGCCTCTCTTTCTTCCCCTCAGGAGACGCAGATGGGGTCAGGCAAGTTCCATTTCTCCCTTGGACGGTTCCTCTGTGTCCAATGGAAGGCAGTTCTCGTTCTATTTTTCCACAACTTTGCACTTTTCCACTTGTTTTCTGCCCTGGGGACTGATGGAGAGTGAGAGAGGGACTGGAGAGAGAGGGCGGTGAGAGCAGGCAAGAGACGGTGAGGTACTAAAGGAAGAGGAAGAAGAGGAAGATAGAGAGAGAAAGAACCGTAAGGAATAATGAAACTGGTGAATGGAGGAAGGAAAGGTGAGAGTTGATGAGAAGAAATAAATAAAATGCTAAAGGAAGGAAATAAAATAAAGGAATAAAGTACTAAGAGAAAGAGAAAAGAGAAAAAGGAAGACACTGGAGGGAGAGAAAAAGGCTTAAAGAATAATGCAACTGGTGATTGGAGGAAGGTAAAGTGAGAGGTGATGAGAGACATAGTGGTGAAGAGATTGTGAAGTGTAGAATGATGATTGTTGGTAAGAAGGAATTATTGGAAGAAGCACCGGCAGGAGGTTATAAATCTCTCTCTCTCTCTCTCTCTCTCTCTCTGTGTGTGTGTGTGTGTGTGTGTGTGTGTGTGTGTGTGTGTGTGTGTGTGTGTGTGTGTGTGTGTGTGTGTGTGTGTGTGTGTGTGTGTGTGTGTGTGTGTGTGTGTGTGTGTGTGTGTGTGTGTGTGTGTGTGTGTGTGTGTGTGTGTGTGTGTGTGTGTGTGTGTGTGTGTGTGTGTGTGTGTGTTGATTCATCGTTTCCGTTTTCTACACTTAAATCGAACGAACTTTATTTAATTTTCTTTCTTCTTCCTCCACTTCTTTTCTTTTACTCCACTGTACTGCTGTCCATGTAAACGCTTCTCTTTTTCTCCACCACCTCCACTCCCTCTTCCTCCTCCATCCCTGTTCCTCCATATTTTCTTCCTTCACCAGCTCTTCGTCTCCCTCCTTTTCCTCCTCCTCCTCTCTCGAAAGGACCAAGAGGTCTGTTGCTTTTTGGTTTTCCTTTGCATTCCTCCTCTTCCTCCTCCTCTTCTGCCTCCTCTTCTTCCTCAGCGTTTTGTCTCTTGAACTTGTTACTCCTCCTCTTCCTCTTCCTCCTCCTCCTCCTTCTTCTTCTTCTAAACATTTTGTCTCCACTTAAATTGTAATGGTTGTTGTCCTTGTTAGCACAGCTGTCATCGTCATTCTCCTCCTCCTCCTCCTCCTCCTCTCCCTCTTTTATTTCTCTCCCGTGCCTCACAAGTAAAATTTGGCTTATCCCATCTGTTTGATGCCAAAAAACTGTTACACGAGTCCTTTCTTTCATCTTCCCGTCTTTCTCTTTAATTCGAGTTATGTCCTTCCATTTCTCATTATCTTCTCCCTTTCTCTTATTCTCTCTCTGATTCCTCCTCTCTCATAATCTCTTTCTGTTCCTCCCTAATTGCGACTTCCATCTTTCCCACTTCTTGCCTTTTTTTGTTTTGTTTTGTTTCCCTATCATATGTTTCTTGTCTCGAGTATACATTCTCTCTCTCTCTCTCTCTCTCTCTCTCTCTCTCTCTCTCTCTCTCTCTCATAGCATCGTTCTTTTCTTCATTTTCTTTTACCCTCCATGTCTATTGTCTCTCCATTCTTCCTCGTTTTCCTTCCCTCACTTCCCTCCTGTTACGTCATCCCTTCCCTTCCTCCCTCTCTCCCCATCTCTCTTTCTCACTCAACACTTTTTATCTAGTTGTAAAAATGTTTTATGGAGTGGTAGCTTGAAAATGAAGGGAAGGGAGAAAGAAATGTCGGCACGCTGGAATTCCCTGATGAGTTTCTCGTCCAAATATTTGCACAGTTATTCCAGATATTATTAACTTAAACAGCGATTCGTATGACATGTATATTATTATTGACTACATTGCAAATATAGTTAATATGCATTAGTTTTCATAGCAAGCGAAAATTCACTTCTATCGATGTTAATCTGAAAATTCCATGAAATTTACCGGCTCGGAAAATGCCAATTAGTGGCTGATGAGGCAGGCAGTTTGTGTCCCTCTGTGTATCATTGACTATATCATGATATGACCGCATTTCATTGAGTCAGGATGGCACCATTCGTCACCAAGGGGAGGGTTACAAATCATCTCCATTTATTCACCAAGGCAATTGCGCACACCTGTATTTCCTCCATGCAAGGCTCACCTCATGGGTTTGAAAACTATCACTATCACTGAATGGAGAACAGTACTTCTAAAAAATTACACTAAAATTAATTGTACTTTGATTGCAAGTACAACAACAAACATACCACACAGTGATCGCTTCAAAACCAGGATGTGTTTATACTCGAATCTGCAGCAGAATTTGTCACCGATGCAAACAGCAAGTGAAAGAATTTTCAGATCACTACGCAAATTGCTCGTCGAAATAACAAAGGAATGGCCTAAATGAAATCTCTCGCTTTACATGCCAAGCTGCTGGTCCTTTGCCACGAGTCACCAGTCCCAGCCACAACAAGTGCCATCGTGAAAAGTTCGGTTCATTTGAAGAAGAGAAGAAGAAAACTCTACACAGACAAAAATTGCTAAAACAGATAAAGCTTTGCAATACAATGGCGAAAGAAAAGTTCGACGGTTTTCCATTATTGATTTAAAGGAAAAAACGTGCACTCCAATATTACGATGAAACTGTGTAGCGTCAGTGTGTAGAAAATTGAATCAGCCCCACCTGCTGCCGCTTCCCCTCCGCGCCAGGCATGTTCATGACAGGGGCGAACACGACCCTGCTCGCCGCCACCTGGACGCCACGAAATTCCAGACGGCGTGCAGGAAAACCATCACGTTTTGGCGACGTTCATTCTTCTTCTCACCTTTTCACTTCTCACCATACACCAGGTAGGGCTAATGCCCTGTCAGCTGTGATGCCTCTCGAAACTTCACCACGTCCGATCTTCATACAGTTTCTCCCCCTCCACCCTCTTCAAGGTTGTACCTCTTGCCTCTACTGCTTCCTTAACTCCATTCTGCCATCTCTTTCTTGCTCTGTCCACTGGTCTCCTTCCTCTTGGCTTCCACAAGTAGTATTTTGCGGGGTACCTCTCTCGATCCATCCTCATAATGTGACCAAACCATCTCAGTATTCCTCTCTCTATGAATTCCAAGATCGATTCTAAACCTAGTTATGCCCTTCATTCCTCAATCGTTCTCTTTTTGTCACTCCTTTTATCAAACGGGCAACTTTCATTACCATGTTAATAATGAAAAGTAGCAACCTAACTTTGTGGTGCAGTTTTGATACCAAGGAACAAGAAATTACACACTTACAAATAATTCATGCAAAAAAAAAGTTACTGATTTCAACGTTATCGAAATTTCCAAGGAATGAGTGGAAAAAAAAAAAAACGCCCGCCATCTCTTCCTCAACACTTCTACAGCTTCCCTCTCTCCCTCCCTTCCTTCCTCCCTCCTTCCCTCCTTCATTCCATCTTTACCTGACATCTGCTCGATCCGTCCTTTGTATGGTACACAAATAATGAATTACCATAAATGTCATTTTGTCATTGGAAATCTACATGTCAAGAGAACTTTGTCGGGTTGAGGGAGAGAGGCTTCAGACATCACCAGGCGCACCTGTTCTCCACTCCTCAACTAAGTGCCGAGGCTCTGTCATCGAGTATCGTATTTTCTCCAGTGGTGGCTCTTTTATTGATTACGGTTTGTTGTTCACTTATTATGTTATGTGTTAGGACTTTGCTGTTGGTATAAGTTTCAATGTGCCACGTTCTGGTTTGGGATATTTAAGTTTTGGGTTGCTGTTTACTTATTATGTTATGTGTTAAGACTTTGCTGTTGGTATAAGTTTCAATGTCATATTCTGGTTTGGGATATTTAAGTTTTGTTTGTATGTAGATTTATTGTAAGTAAAGTACTTTGTGTTTTGCCCCTTTCAACTTCACCTTTACGTGGAAAATTATTAACTTCAAAACTACTATACGATCCATCAATTCTTTAATGTGTTACTTGTCCACCTAGGGGCTCTGATTATATATCTGGCACGTGACACTGTTTTACTCCACTGCATTTGTTCTCATATATATATATATATATATATATATATATATATATATATATATATATATATATATATATATATTTTTTTTTTTTTTTTTTTTTTTTTTTTTCTCCGGCAACATATAAACATGAATTTTTTTTTTTTATATTACATACGTGACTGTAGATCATATACAGAAACAATAAGCATCGCATATACATGATATCCTCGCAGTTTTCATCCTTTTGTTTTCATAATCACCAACACTAATTCGTATGTTTTTTTTTTTCCGGAAAAGTATAAATCAAGAGTTTCTTTGAACATTACCTGACTGGAGATCATGTATAAAAACAATAAACATCACACAAATGATATCCTCACTGTTTTCATTCTTTTTGTTTTCATAATCACCAACTCTGAATGCCACACTAATTCCCATCTATGCATCTCAAACACTCCAAAATGATCGCCATAACACTAAAACACACTTGTTACTCAGGCAGGCAGCCGGGATAGGATTACGTAATATCCTTCTTTAATATCCTTCTTGCTCCCCTCCTTAACATCTATCTGAAAACTCTGTCGCTACTAAAGTCCATTAATTATCTTCCCTTTCCTTAAATACTATTTTTTTCCCTCCTGACTCTTCTCTTCCTTCTTTATCGCTCCACTGGCTCACACTGAACTTCGAACCCTCACACCTGGCTCATTATCTCCATCAAAGAACATGTAAAGGAAAATAAGGCTATTGGTTCCAGGCTCCCGCAGTCTCCTGAGAAATAAAAGTATCAGATTGGCTTTTAGTATCTGTAGAAAAAATGATAACAGAAGTAACAGTAGTGGTAGTAGTTGGAGAGAGAGAGAGAGAGAGAGAGAGAGAGAGAGAGAGAGAGAGAGAGAGAGAGAGAGAGAGAGAGAGAGAGAGAGAGAGAGAGAGAATATGATAACAATAATAATAATAGTATTCCTTAAAAATATTTATTTTAGGTATTCATTTACTTTATATAATGAATATACGAGGTGCTGAAGGCTGACTACTTAAAGGTAAGTGAATTTGTTATAAACATGTTACGTGTAAATAATGTAGTGACATTGTGATATAAGTAACTATACTTATATAACGGGTATTGATAATTATCCTTGGCTACCATTGTTAAATATTCACTGTGCTACTATGCCGTGGGATGTGGGATGAAGGCCCGCTGCGAATTCACGATATTGGCCCATACTTATAAAACGTTCCTAGAAACGACGCAAAATTGTGCTCAGCTAGGAAAAATTCCTAGCACGACTTATAAAAGTGGCCCAGGACAATCCTAGTCGGTCCTAGGTAAGATTTTCGCCTAGGTGAAGATCGTTGCTACTTTGGAAAAAGATGCTGTACTTAGCGTAGTCATGACAGAAAAAAAATGCATAAATTGCTTGAAATAAAGGAATAATATATATCTTTTGTCGTGAAATACTATGTTTTAATTTTTTTTCATTGTTTTATCTTTTAAAAGCAATGAATACACATTTAATGGATGTGCTGATGTCAAAAAAATGGAATGTAAACAAACCAGGCAGGCCAGCAGGCAATGCCAGTCACCAATGAGTAAATCAGCGTTCAGAGAAGGGATAACGGTGCACCAGGTAAGATAATTTTGAGGCATTTATATTGTTTGTAATAGTGAGAGAAGCAATCTTATTATCTACGGCCTGAAATTTAGCAAAGATAGGCAATCATGCACTATTTGGTTCAGCAGTAAGCCAGAGCCTATTATAATTAAAGTTGTTTAAGAATAAGCTCCTTTTTTTTTCTCTCTAGTTCCATCCAACCAATGGAATTTAATGTAACTTTACGAATTCCCTATAATGTATAAATTACTCACCTAACCAAACCTAAGCTTGCACAACTTAACTTAATCTTCATTTTGCTCATGTAAACACTCTTTATGGCATTCAACATTTTA
Source organism: Portunus trituberculatus (assembly GCF_017591435.1). Taxonomy (NCBI): domain Eukaryota; kingdom Metazoa; phylum Arthropoda; class Malacostraca; order Decapoda; family Portunidae; genus Portunus; species Portunus trituberculatus. Next base: position 1,697,942 of record NC_059297.1, on the reverse strand, counting down.
TCATTACCTATATATATATATATATATATATATATATATATATATATATATATATATATATATATATATATATATATACGACATATATATCAGATTAGTAAAACTATGTACTTTTTTCAAGAGGCAGGAAACCAACCATTCCTGTCTATATCCCAGTTCAAGACAAACTTCTGGTCGTGATTGGGGATAACAACACCTCAATTTCAGGTGTTGAGAATGCCTGTGACTGAGAACAACCAACAGCTGTTATCAGTGTTCCTGTAGGGTACGTCTTTTTTTTTTTCCCTAAGGATATAAGTTTGCTACTATACATTGGTATTTGAGATTCATTATACCTTTCATTATTCATATGTAAACAAGTTTTTTTTTTTTCTTTCTACCAACTGCTAAGTAACATATTGATGGTCCTCATAATTTGCAGTATATTCAAGATCATGGGAGTAGAAATTTACATATCTTGTTTATTTCTTTACAGATTTTATTTTCATATTGGACCAAATGATTTCACTTAAATACAAATTAGATATATAAAATAATTGTATACACATGCAGTAACAGACTAGTCTTGGAAGTGCAGATTTGTAAACGTGATACCAAGTTTTACTAGGGACATACACCTAGTTCCTGTGTTTTGGTTAATTTAGTCCTTGTATGGTTATATTACAGTCAATCATTAATAAGTGTATGGTTGAAATAACACAAACCTGCATATTATAACAAAAATATGCTCTCCTAAGTATATAAAAAAAAAAATCAGTATGCTCCTCTCTCCCACAGTTGGTACAGCAAGCTATGGCAGGAAAGCCAGAATATCGAACTGCTGCAGAGGGACAATAACTTCCAGTGCACCCATCCTCTGCATCATTGCAGGATCTTGCCAAGATGACATTTGAGGACTTCCATCACCTGTCTGAGAAAGAGAAAAATAGATAGGGTTCAATATGCTGATATGCAATATAAACTAGCTCAAAAAAAAGTAATTCATTCCCATCTCCTCTTTCAGCAATATTATACTATTTTATTTTCATTTTGTATGATAACCGTGGCATAGTAATAAGGGGGCAAGCCGGGCAAATGCCCCGGGCAGCACATTTCTTAGTGGGCAGCACAAGCGAGGCTACTGAAAGTATTGGTGTTCAGATTATTGTTTTAGAATTTGCAACATTGAAGGTATGCAAAATAATGATTTAAAGTTGATGGATGTATAATATAATATGTATACATAATACACAAATGCTTAATTTTACATTTTAATTATTTTTGGGTGCACCATTTCCAGGTTTCGCCCCCATGTAAATCTATCTTTCAATAAGCCGCTGTATGAAAGGGCTGTGGTATTTAACAGAGTATAAAATATTGTGGTGTGACCTTAGTATTATTCACTACCTATCTTCAAAAAAAGAAGAAAAAAACTTCCAGTAATAAATATAAACCTAATTCCAACTTTAACAGTTTATGTAAAGTGGTTCTGAATTGATCAGAAAGCAAAATTCAGTGGTTATATTAGAAGAAATATCTTGGTTAGGTTAAATTTAGCTAGGTTAAACTTGGTTAGGTTAAGTTTAGTAAGGTTAAATTGGGTTAAGTTAAGTTTAGTGTGTTAAACTGAGTTAGGTTATCTTTGGTTAAGTTAAATTGAGTTAAGTTTCACTACATTAACTTTGGTTAGGTTAAACTTGTTAAGGTTAAGATTAGTTAAGTTACATTGGGTTAGGTTAACTTTGTTTAGGTTAAACAGTTAGGTTGGATCAGATTATATTATTTGCTTCACAAATAATGACATGATAATAGATTATTTGCTTCAGTACACTTCTTACATTCAGCCATATGGTGTACACAATCACCACCCTTGAAATAATCCAATATTAATTTTATCCATTCCACGTATAATCCTTATCCATACTTTCATCCAACAGTCTTTTAAAGCCACTCATCTCAGCAATTACTCAGCCCATTCACAACTATGTTAGAGAATGAATATCTACCTACATGTTATGCATATCATAGTTTTTCCTAGCTACATCCATTGTCATGTCTCCTATCCTGTTTACTTATTTCTAAAACCTGATTGGTTTCTTTTACCAATTCCTTTCACCCATTTGAAAAAAAAAGAAAAAACTTGGTGAGTGTTCATTTAATATTCATGCTTTACAGCTCCACAATACACTGATACAGCATAATTGTTACTCACCTTAGTAAAATCACCACCTTCATCTCAGGTGTTCCTCTGTGTCGGACTTTGAAGGGCGTCTCGTAACATGTCTGTCACAAATATGACCCGTGCACGATCCAAGCAATTCATCTTGACGAGTTTTTCGTCGTTATAATCACACAGCACGTCTTTCCGAGGACGAAAAATCTTCAGGTGACGTCTGCGGTCTTCTACGGCGCCATGTTTTTCTGTCCTAGGCGCTACCTGACACCGCTAGGCCACCTCCATACTTGACATAGGAATTTCTCGAGTTAGGCAAATTCCTAGGACGCAAAAGCTTTTATAAGTAGGTCCTAACGTTTCCTAGGCAAAATATGCGTCTTAGGCAAAGTTTTCGTCCTAGGCACCTTTTATAAGTACGGCCCATTATCTTGCGTCTGGCAGGGTAGAAACTCCAGCTACCGGGCACCAGCTCAGTGATTTAACTCGGCGGGCTTTTGGGCAATGGCACCAATCGCTATCTGTGTAGTTTTCATTGTTCGCCAGCTGGTTTAATTCACAAGTTGGTCCTGCCTATCGCGCAGAACTGTCGCTCTTGTGGAAGCCCTATTAAAAAAAATATATATATACAGATATTCATGCCTACATACCTCATAATACAAACGTTTGGCTATTTATCTATGTGTCTGATTGAAAATGACATAAAAATATGCAAATATATGTTCCTAATGGTGCAAAGTATGGATGTACCAGTGTCCTATCAAAATATTTTTTGTAAGTCTAATAGTACATATAATATACCTTATCATAAAATTGTCAGAGTTTCTGCATAGGATAATGCTCCACTCAAAAAGCGTAGAGCAAATATCACTGAGTAGCATTTATATATAAAAAAAAATATTTTCGGAGTCTGTGCCGAAATAACCTGGCCAACATTACCGAAACCGAATTTTCGTAACTGAATCACAACAAGCGAACTTGGTATGCCTTTTGATCTCAGAAAGTTTCTCAGAGTTGGCGCTGTCCATTTTCTAAGTTCATCCTCACTAATATCCATAGTGTTATCCATAGTGAAGTCGTTGTGTAGCGAGTGTGGCGATGGCTCTTAACACGCTAGATTTGTTTACGTTTCGATAGAACAATCTCGGTGCATGTCAGACAATATCCTCTATACTGTTAATTTCTTAAGACTATTAATTGTTGTGATTTTCTGTATGAATATAATTTATATTGATTTTTATGAAAAGAAAAAGGCATTAAAACTACGCTTTACCTATTAATGATCTTTTCTATTTTTTGTCCCAGAAATGGAGATGGTAAAGAAGAGCGCTCGACATATATATAAGCATTTCCACTTTTTTAGCTCATATGCCACGAGAACATTCTTAGAAAGATTATAACTATTTTATTAAACCATTTAATATTTACAAAACGTGCAGAAAAGTACGTTCCAGTTGACCAACTTGCTGTGAAATAATTAACCCATCTGGCGGTTGAAGGCACCTACATAGCAAATCGCGATCGGTCCCATTTGATCGTTTGCCCGTTAACGGGCAAGCCCGCCGATCAGGCCCGCTCGTGTAGACAGGCCTTTATACATTATGTAAATATCATAACCTACCTTTGAAATCATGATTAAAGTTGTCCTTAAAAAACCTTGGTACACAAATAAACCCTTAATAAACCTTTGAAAAAACTTGAGACACTGTTGTAAGCCTTTAATATACACTTACAAACCGCAAAACATCCTTATAAGTAACCCAAACATTATATTTTAGCTCTGCAATCATGATACCAACCCTGAAGATTATGAAGTCTTTCCGCAGAGTTAGTGAAATGTGACACGCTCCTACCGTAGACTTTTTCATCGCCTTGAACACGCGTTAGAATTTGCTTCTTTACGTTTCTGTATTCTGACTATTCATGTTACTACTCATATCATTATCATCAGTAATACTACTACTACTACTACTACTACTACTACTACTACTATTACTACTACTACTATTACTACTACTACTACTAATAATAATGATAATAATAATAACAATAATAATAACAATAATAATAATAACAATAATAATAATAATAATAATAATATCATGGCAGGCATGTTTAGTACAGGCCATGGCTCGTGCAGGCCTGACGCTATTCTTCCTCTCTCTCTCTCTCTCTCTCTCTCTCTCTCTCTCTCTCTCTCTCAGGCTGACGTTATTGGTCGGTTTTGCATCGCAGTTTTTTTATTGTTCATTAATTAATAGCACATTGTTAGACTTTCCTTGCAAAAAATGCATATTTGATGAGTGAATAAACTCTTATCTCTACTGAAGAGGAAAAGACAGGTAAAATATATATTTGTGTATAAGACTGAAGAAGAGTTGGACGAATGAGAAGACGACTTTCTCAGCCTTCCATATCCAGAAGACATCCCGCGAGGCTCGTTTTCATAATACGCGCCGCGGAGCCTGACCAACCCGCCGAGTGAAGGAAGGAAGACTCAAACCTTGAACATTCGCCTCTTCATTTCTCCAAACTCTATGATTGAAGCACAGTATACAGACGGCTCCCTGCTTGATGAGATAGTCTATCTGGCCTTTCTTCTAACTAGAGTGACATAGCAACTCGTGGAATTTTGATAGGTAGATATCCTTGGCCAGAAGTCGAAACGGACATTAACCTCTTCATGGCGCGTTTCCATATTCATTCTGCTTACTATTTGGTGATTTTATACAGCTTCAGAAACTTATGTTGGGGATTAGAATAGTGAAGACTGGCCATAGATTAATCTTCTGACCTCCACAGACCATTCCTAATGTCAATAAATAAAATGGTCTAATCGTATACAAATTCTCAAGGTAAAAATGCGTCCCATTATTCAAAAAGATTAAGCCACACCACCTTTCTCAACCCCATCTCATATCCACCTTCCCAACCCACTCTTTACGTGTTTCTACATTTCTCATAACCCCTCCCTATCACCTCTATCTAAACCCCATCCCCTTCTCTCTCTCTCTCTCTCTCTCTCTCTCTCTCTCTCTCTCTCTCTCTCTCTCTCTCTCTCCAATTATCGTTCCAGACCCATTGTTTCCTTACACTCGTCTATGTCTCTCGGCCGGTTAATGTTTGCCTAATTTCCACTCTCGTCAGAAAAAGGAGGGTTTTCATTTTTTCCTCAGGTAGTTTGCCATTACGCTAATTAAACAGGACGGGGATGGAAAATAAACATAAGGTACCGTACTTTTTTTCATCCCTTCTTTTTGTAGCATATTCATTACCATCTGCCCTATACCATTTTCTTTTCTTTTTTTAGGGGGGAGGGCTTTTATCCCTTCCATCTTATATAAAAGGAATGAATGCGGACTTCCATTAATATGCAAATACTGGTGAATATGATCTAATCCCCATAATGAAATATTCGTTTACTACCGGAATGTGATTTCTTTTTATCAGGAGAGAGAGAGAGAGAGAGAGAGAGAGAGAGAGAGAGAGAGAGAGAGAGAGAGAGAGAGAGAGAGAGAGAGAGAGAGAGAGGGCGGGAATGGGGATAAGCTAAATAATAATCACTTCGCGCCAAGTTGGAAAAAAGCTATACAACTTGTTTCGTCATAAAATTTGTAAAACCCTGATTAAGATGTGTAATGAAAGTATTCCTGCCAATGATAACGCATTAACCTCTTCAGTAATAGGACGCATTTTTTACCGTGAGTTTTGGGCAAGATTGGACGATTTTATTCATATTAAAAGAGTCTATGGAGATCAGAAGATTAATGGCCAGTCTTCGTTATTTTAATCCCCAACATAAGTATTTGAAGCTGTGTAAGATCACTAAATAGTAGGCAGAATGAAAACGCGTCATGGCACTATATAGCTGAAGTGGGTTAATGTACAAGACAGTTTCGAAGCCAAGAAACAAACACGCGAGTCTCACCTGCGTACTGCAAGTTGCCAGTTTTCTTGATTTGTTACATTTGGTACTATTCGTTCCTGACTATATAGAGATACAAATATACCATGAGAATTTCTGTGGTGTATAAATGTGAGAAGAAAACTGACGGGCTAGCCATGTTGACAAGTGTGGGAGACGGAAGGTAAGGTAAACATTGAACTAAACAGAACACTCACTGATGTTTCTAGCTGAAGGAAAACGATGAATGAATGGAGGCAAAGGCAATCATCGAGAGAGGCATGACGTCCATCTCATACTCCGTCTTGCAAATTTCTCGCATGTTACGTCACTACCACAACAATATAACCACTTTTTGGTAGCGCTGCTGCACACTCTCGACCCGCCGAGGCCACCATCTTGTGATTCTTGTTGCCTAGTACTGATCATGCGCGTGGAAGACCAAAGCGCTGTGAGTTGCTTACTTGCCTTTCAGCGTTATATATATTTATATATATATATATATATATATATATATATATATATATATATATATATATATATATATATATATATATTTATTTATTTATTTTCACAGTTTGTGTAGTGTGTTATGGATGGATAGATGGACGGACGGATGACTGTATAGGTTAAATGGATGGATGGCTGAGTGGATAAGTAGATATGAATGAGTGTGTTGGTGGATGCGTTGATGAATGGATGGATGATGAATTTGATGAATGACTGAATGGATTGATGGATGTATTCATGGGTGAATGAATGGGTCAAACAATCACTGGATGAGTGGATGGAAGGATGAGTAAGTGTTTCCAAGCTGTTCACCAAATGTTTCTCAAATGTCTTTAAATATTTGCAAACATTGTCTGGTAGGAGGAGGTAGTAGACACCTACCGAAACAATAACTTACTCCCAGTGAGATCTAATAGCACTAGTTCAGGAGGTGCTGTGAACCTTCCATTAAAGCTAGTTGTGATCTCGTTGAATGTTTCCCTTTATGTCTCACAACTCAAGGGGGTAGTCACAGCCTACCCTCTAAAGACAGCTCTCCTTCTTCACACAAAACTACATGCACTTACCACACATACACCCTTCACTCCAAATCAAAATTTAAAAGAAAAATGGGACCCAAAATAAACAACGCCTCGAGTCCCCTCTGGGAGGGACCAAAATGTCCCCAGGTCGGACACCTCTCCTGTTGAAGACCACAAATGCCTTGACACCTCCCTCAACTTTTTCTACATTAACTTCTGCAACATTCGCGGTCTTAGATCTAATTTTCAATCTGTGGAACACCACCTCTCCTCTACTAAACCTCATCTTCTTTTCCTCACCGAAACACAGCTGTCTGAGGCAACTGACAGTAGCCCTTCTCTGTTCCCTCCTACTTTCTCTATTCTCATTTTCATTCCAAAGCTGGATGTTGCGTCTATGTACGCAACGACTTAACTTGCTCTCGTGCCCACGCTCTTGAGTCTTCCGAATTTTCCACCATCTGGCTACGACTTAACAGTCACTCTCAAACTAAATTCATCTGTGCTGTTTATCTCTCCCTAACTCTTCTGACTATAGTAATTTCTTCGACTACTTAACTTCTAAAGTGGAGCACATTCTGTCCCTCTACCCTTTCGCTGAGATTTCCATTCTTGGAGATTTCAATGTTCACCACCAGCTTTGGCTTTCCTCTCCCTTCACTGACCACCCTGTTGAACTAGCCTTCAACTTTGCTATCCTCCATGACCTAGAGAAACTGGTGCAGCACCCTACTCGTATTCCTGACCGTCTTGGAGACACGCCCAACATTCTTGATCTCTTCCTCACCTCTAACCCTTCTGCTTATGCTGTCACCCTTTCATCTCCGTTGGGCTCCTCCAATCACAATCTCATTTCTGTATCTTGTCCTATTTTTCCAATTCCCTGGAATGATTATTGCTTCCGTGTCAGAGACCCATCTCTTTGTGCTGAACGCATAACAGAGGTGATAGTATCTGGCATGGAGGCGTACATTCCTCATTCTTTTTTCTCAACCTAAATCTTCTAAACCTTGGTTTAACTCAGCCTGTTCTCGTGCTATACATGATAGAGAGGTTGCCCACAAAAGATACTTGAGCCTTCCATCTCCTGAATCTCATGCACTTTATATCTCTGCCCGGAATCATGCCAAGTCTGTTCTTCAACTTGCCAAACACTCTTTCATAAATAGGAAATGTCAAAATCTTTCAAACTCAAACTCTCCTCGTGACTTCTGGCATCTAGCCAAAACATCTCAAATAACTTCACTTCTTCATCTTTCCTCCTTTATTTCATCCTGATGGCACCACTGCCATCTCTTCTGTCTCTAAAGCTGAACTCTTTTCTCAAACCTTTGCTCACAACTCCACCTTGGACGATTCTGGGCTTGTCCTCCCTCTCCTCCTCCCTCTGACTATTTCATGTCTACAATCAAAATTCTTCGTAATGATGTTTTCCATGCCCTTGCTGGCCTAAACCCTCGGAAGGCTTATGGACCTGATGGGGTCCCTCCTATTGTTCTCAAAAACTGTGCTTCTGTGCTTGCACCTTGCCTGGCCAAACTCTTCCAACTTTGTCTATCGACTTCTACCTTTCCTTCCTGCTGGAAGTTCGCCTACATTCAGCCTGTTCCTAAAAGGGTGACCGTTCTAACCCCTCAAACTACCGTCCTATAGCTTTAATCTCTTGCTTGTCTAAAGTTTTTGAATCTATCCTGAATAGGAAGATTCTCAAACATCTGTCACTTCACAATCTTCTGTCTGATCGCCAGTATGGCTTCCGTCAAGGTCGCTCTACTGGTGATCTTCTGGCTTTCCTTACTGAGTCTTGGTCATCCTCTTTTAGAGATTTCGGTGAAACTTTTGCTGTTGCGTTAGACATATCAAAAGCTTTTGATAGAGTCTGGCATAAAGCTTTGATTTCAAAACTGCCCTCTTACGGCTTCTATCCTTCTCTCTGCAACTTTATCTCAAGTTTCCTTTCCGACCGCTCTATTGCTGCTGTGGTAGACGGCTACTGTTCTTCTCCTAAACCTATTAATAGTGGTGTTCCTCAGGGTTCTGTCCTGTCACCCACTCTCTTTCTATTATTCATTAATGACCTTCTTAACCAAACTTCTTGCCCTATCCACTCCTACGCTGATGATACCACCCTACATCTTTCCACGTTCTTTCAGAGACGTCCAACCCTTCAGGAAATTAACAGATCACGCGGGACGCCACGGAACGCCTGACTTCCGATCTTTCTAAGATTTCCGATTGGGGCAGAGAAAATCTAGTAGTTTTCAATGCCTCAAAACTCAATTCCTCCATCTATCAACTCGACACAACCTTCCAGACAACTATCCCTCTTCTTCAATGACACTCAACTGTCTCCTCTTCCACAATGAATATCCTCGGTCTGTCCTTTGCTCATAATCTTAACTGGAAACTTCACATCTCATCTCTTGCTAAAACAGCTTCTATGAAGTTAGGTGTTCTGAGGCGTCTCCGCCAGTTTTCTCGCCCTCCAACTGCTTACTCTGTATAAGGGCCTTATCCGTCCCTGTATGGAGTACTCTTCGCATGTTTGGGGGTTCCAGTCACACAGCTTTGCTTGATAGGGTGGAATCGAAAGCTCTTCGTCTCATCAACTCCCTCCTCTGACTAACTGTCTTCAGTCTCTTTCTCACCGCCGAAATGTTGCATCCCTTTCTATATTTTATCGCTATTTTCATGGTAACTGTTCTACTGATCTTGCTAACTGCATGCCTCCCTCCTCCTGCGGCCACGCTGCACAAGGCTTTCTTCTTTCTCTCATCCCTATTCTGTCCAACTCTCTAATGCAAGAGTTAACCAGTACGCTCAATCATTCATCCCTTTCACTGGTAAACTCTGGAACTCCCTCCCTGCATCTGTATTTCCAAATTCCTACAACTTGTCTTCTTTTAAGACGGAGGTATCGAGGCATTTGCTCCCCTAATTCTGGCTGACGGTTTTGGCACTTTTTTTACTCTTTGGAGAGCCAGCGCTCAAGTGGGCTTTTTTCTAACTTTCTTTTTTTTGCCCTTGGCTGGCCCTCTTCCCTACGAAAAAAAAAAAAAAAAAAAAAAAACGTCTCCTGCTGGTGAGATCGTAGTTCAAGAGACAGTGATGAAGCAGGGTGAAGCGGTACAGTTAACTCACTGGCACCAGCCACTATTGCCTCACTGTCCTGCTTTGTATGGGTCTTTCTTTGTCTCACCTGAATGAAATATGTACATGTCAATGGATTTTTTTTTTTTTTTTTTTTTTTTTTTTATCATAGTGTGTACTGCAGGTGATCAGAATGTGGCATTTCTGCTTGCTATTAATTCATCGTTATTTTTACTTAGTACTTACTGATTAGTAGGCTCAAATCTCACCAAGTACCGCCTTGAAACTTTGCCATTTGTCGAGTGGTTTAAAGTTACCTACATGTCACCATGATACCCAGGTTCTAGGTGGTTACACTCAAGATGTGCTTGGGTGGTGATATGGACCCTAATATGGGTACTACTACAAATAAAATTGCCTGCGCCACTAATGGGTGGAAGCTGAACAGCACGTTATACTATTCAAGTATACCTACAGGCACTATAGGCCATAGTGTAAAAAAAATAGATAAATAATAATAATAATAATAATTAAATAAGAAATAAAAAAAAGCCACTTTAAAATTTGAAACAAGCAAAAATTGTTTGTTCATTGTTATGATTATGAATATTGATGGTACTTTGCAGCATTTTCACTTGTGTATAACTTTTTCCTTTTCAATGTGGAGGGAGAAATCAAAACAGGTGAACTGGCCATCGCTTAGATTACAAAAAAATCAAGTATCAAAACAAAATGAAAGCATAAATGAAACCTTTACAGCCTGTCGGGCCTGTAAAAGTAAGGAATCCAGTACCAAACTGTCCCATCAGGTGTTCAATCCTAAGCAGCTCTCAGTCTTGAGGAGCAATTCCCATATTCTACATCATCAGTATTTATTGAATAACTGACATACATTTTGTGCAAAATCTTAACAAATCCATACATCCTCCAAAATGCCTAGACACCTGTTAATGAAACAGTTTTCATATAAAACCACTTTATTAAGCAACCCAATTCAATATGGAAGTTTTCCAAAGCTTGAAATCTGGCGTGTAAAGAAAATACACTCTAAGTACATGAACCAACTCTTATGAAGGCATCAAGGAATGTCTACAACAGGTAAGCAAGAAAAAAGCTTAATTCAGAAGTTGAGTTACAGAAATGCATGACTTACAAACTTAAATCCAAGCCAAGACTGTGATGCCAAAACAGTGCTGATGAACTTCATCACAGTGCGCTTGGCAAAATAAGTAATTACAAAGAGTGTGACATGTGCAAATGTATATGTAGTATTTGTGGAATGTACAGGCTTGCAGTGTGGCTGGGTGTAGATGGCAGAAAGAGTGTACATGATACTATGCACACCAGCACCTCACCCAGCACACTCATGTACATCATGATGGTTAGCTACTATCAGTCCTACTATTTGTCATATAATTCAAAATTGAGATTTCATAAAATGGCAGTTAATTGCTACAATAAAACTGTGCAATGATTTAAAAGATAAAAAATCCACTTTCAATGTATTGGGTTATGAAACTTAAACTATAGAGTGAAAATTACTTTTTAGGTATTTTGCAGTACCACTTACAATTAATTGAAGGTCATGTGGATGTAGCTGCAGGGACAGTGTATGTGAAGCTATAAAATAATCATTAACAACAACAATAATAAAAGTAATAATAATAATAATAATGATGATAATAATAATAATAATAATAATAATAATAATAAAAATAATAATAGCAATAATAATAGCAATAATAATAATAATAGTAATAATAATAATTATAATATATAATAATAATAATAATAATAATAATAATAATAATAATAATAATAATAATAATAAAATGGTAAATATACCTCATGAATAATAATTTTGTGGACATGCCAGGACATGTGCCTGGCTGCACACTTGCCTCCCCACTTTGGTGTGGGAAACTTATTAGTCAAAAAGAAAAAGCAAATATACATTCCCATATAAAACTTATAGCTTATGAAGGCTTTGATAACCAAACCTCACTAACTGTCGTGGAAGTAACCTTTGGATGACCTCTGTCACTAATACTACCTGCTACACACCAACATCAGTCATCGGAAGCCCAGAGATGATAATTATCAAAGATAAGAGATAAAATATAATGTGGAAACAGTAATAATAACAACAACAACCAAATAGACATCAAAGTTGGCCAATGTTGCTCTATTTTGTAGCTTATCACTGGCGAAGTATTGCCATACACTTCATGCCTATTCAACTAATTTTACATGAACTGATGAGTAAGGTTATGCATCAAGAAATTATATTAATATCAAGGGGACATGCATAATTATTTAACCATAGGTACAATCACGGTAATGCACAAGACAACGGGAGTGAAAAATCTTGGGGCTGGTGCTGGTCCACTATCCTCAACAACACTGTCCTGAGTTGAGCCACAGATTTTGAGTTTCATTTAACAACCAATACCAAGTTGTTCAATCATCTACACTTAATACTGTCACTAACATGATATACAATAACAAAATCAAATTAACTTGATCACTTCACCTTATTCCCCATTCTGGTGACAGCACAACTCCACAAAGAAACAGCTCATGAGTGACTGATAATATTTCTGGTTAAATAAATAAGGATAAGCTATTCTTTAATCCATATCACTTCTTGTGACAGCATTCAAAAAGTGAGGGAAGGGTGAGGGATTGGTGGGGGTGGATTGGACTGTTAACCAATAATATAAACTACAGAATTCCTTGTTTTGTTTTTTGTTTATTTTCAAAAATCCCTTTTAGAAGGCTTCCCAAAAGGAGCAAATATCAGACATAATTATAATGGAGGAAAATCTGATATTCACAATAAACAAACAACACACCATCCAAAGAGTTCTTATTGGCATTAAAAAGCTACTTCAGGGGAATATAATATGGTGGTGGTGCAAGTCCTTACAACCAAAAGATTATGCTTACTCTCAGTCACATTAAAGGAGGGTGGAGACTGGTGTCCAAGTTAATTTGATTTTTACAACAAATGAACTTCACTTCAGTTGATAGCTGTCAGTCTGTCAACAGCAGTCATGCATAAAAAAAAAAAAAAAAAAAAAAAAAAAGTGTTTAGAACATACTGCACTGACAATTTTAACGAGAATGTACTTCAAGATTTTACAAACAATCACTTTCAATCCCTAAAAAAATTGTTTTTTTTTCTCCTCTGCAATGAGGAGAAATATCTGGAGCACAGACTGATCTGCATCAGGTACTTGTAATAAACCGCAAAATCAGAATGGAGCATTGGTTTCTTTTTTTTTTTCTTGTTTATATAATTTAATAAACTTGAATGCTGGTCTTTTCATGTTACTTCATTATCATACATCAAAAAATTTATTGCTATACACCTACAAATATATATCACACATTTTAAGCTTCCTCTTGCATTTTCACTCACAAGATATCATGTCTAAGCAAAGGACAATTCCTTATTCTTTAAGTGGAAAATACATCATTAGGAAATACTGAACTTATCATAGATCAAAGATTTAAAAGATACCAATAAGAACTGTAATATGTAATAATGACCTACATTATTTATTAAGCAAAATATTCACAGCATCAACATACTAGACACCAACATATATAATCTTTCACTCAACTCTACATTTATTCTTACACCCTATTTCTCAATAAATGTTTTGCCTGAATGGCTTATTTAGTATACAAAGGTGGAAAATGTATAACTGCAGATAAGAAGTTTTCACTTCCATCAGTTGCTGTTCATCTTTCCTGCAATATTATCATATCATCAAATAAGATTTTCAACTTGCATATATATATATATATATATATATATATATATATATATATATATATATATATATATATATATATATATATATATATATATATATAACTGCTTTGAACATGTGCAAGTGAACCAAAGGTCCATGAAGTAGCACAACCTTTATATCTTTTAAGAATTCATCTCAACAAAGAGTTAAAAACAGTATTTTCACTTTAAGATACAAATCACTCCAATAATACACTGTACTAAAGGAATTAATGCACAAACAAAGAAGGTTCCAATAGGTAATGAACAGTTTTACAAGTGCTGTACTGCCTCTGTCAGCAGTATTAAGGTATCCTATAATTGCTCCTCAAGTCCATCATCAGATTTTCAGTATTTATCATCTGAGATTGTGATTAACATTTTTCTACTTCTGAAATACCTAAAAGCTGTCATACTTAATGGAGTGTTACGCAATATTGCCGAAACAAATATTATTTTGGTTCATCACCATTAGAAATACATGCAAAATAATTATTAGTACAATCTAGACCTAATTAACCATGCTTGTCCCCAATTTGCACAGCAGTAATTAATGTTGCTTTGTGATCACTAATTTAAAATTATTTCGGGTGAGGAAATGACATTCCTAGTGCTTTAACAATATTGCTTTGATAACAATTTTCATGTTGTAACTTAAATAATACATTAAGAACGAAAATATATTGATTAAAAAACCATATATAACATGATCATTGGGTGTATTAAAAATTTTACAATAGTACAATAATTCTCTTTTATAAGAAGATAATGTTTTAGAGTACAATTATTGAACAAGAATCATCCTTCCTAGTTGGCAAAACAGCACAGACACAGCAAGTTAAGACAGCATTCAATGTTCCATGCGTGCATATACAAAATACAGCTGGTGGAGGGGAAATGCGATGAACAATTCAATTTAAGTTTGCATGGTGTTTGAGTTAAAAAGTCGGGTAAGAGTGCAGTGTATTGGTATCAAGTCTGCTCTTATGCCTGCTCTTGTTGTAATACCTCCATATAAGGCACTAAGTTACAGGCCAATGATGACTGCTAAACTTAAATCATTCTCTTGCTAATTTTATGGAAAACAAAATGCATGGAAATTTTTTAAAATATAACAATAAATTACGTAATAAGAAAAAGCTATAAAGAACAGAGTTGATGTATAGAAAATTATGCTCATATAAATAATTACAAGAAAGTGATGATTTGATAGACTGAGAAATGAACAAGCCAGAGATGGATGAATGGAGACCTGTGTAACTTGCCAGGTGATAGACCAAAGCATCCCACTGTCTGGTTGTAGGCAGAGAATAAGAACAAGAGTAAGTCAAAGGGACTGCTAGGCCTGAAAATGAAAAGTTTGGAGAGATGGTATAGTGGAAGCATAAAGTAACATAAATCTAACCGTAAACAGGACAAAATAAGTCCGAGCAATGTGGTACAATGGATGATAAACACTGCAACAGCACTGCCACTCATATACAGCACTGGACTCTTGAGCAACGTGAAGCAGCAACAGTAAACCACAGACAGCGATTGGTGTCCACCTAAAAAAAGGATCTCCAGATTATAACTAATAAGCTAAAAACATTTGCATATTGTACTAAAAAATCACACTGATTCTTTTCAAAACTGAATTCAAATTTTCCTTTTTCTTATATTGGAATCCTGTTGTATTTTTCTTTTATGACACTCAGTATGTTTAAGAAAGGTGTGTGTGTGTGTGTGTGTGTGTGTGTGTGTGTGTGTGTGTGTGTGAGAGAGAGAGAGAGAGAGAGAGAGAGAGAGAGAGAGAGAGAGAGAGAGAGAGAGAGAGAGAGAGAGAGAGAGAGAGAGAGAGAGAGAGAGAGAGAGAGAGAGAGAGAGAGAGAGAGAGAGAGAGAGAGAGAGAGAGAGAGAGAGAGAGAGAGAGAGAGAGAGAGAGAGAGAGAGAGAGAGTTATTCCAGACCTTAACTAGTAATGGTTCTAAATGAATCACAAAACAACACTTAGCGTCATTCCCAAATCCTCTGTATTCATGTACTGCACTGGTAAAATGGAGGTTAAATTGAGACAGAGGAGCATAAGTCAGTATTACTCAGAGTAGTTCAATAAAGTAAATCAATTTTCTTAAGGAGAATCCAACATCAATCTTTTTGACACATTCAAGGTTTTACAATTATTATTAGTTTAGGTTTCTAGTATTCTGGAGGCAAATACCACTTTCTCTCTAGAAATCCACCTTTCTTGAGCATTTAGAAAGCAAGTAACATTTTGCAGTTTCCCTAGTTACAATGAAAAGTCAACTAGGAACTTCAGTGTTGGTGATACACAACAGACTCAATTAGGAATTCTGGCTAATACAGGTCAACCTACTTGCCTTTATGTCTACACCTTTCATGCCTCACTCTGGGAAAATCTCTTTCAAGGCAATATCTGTGATGAGATATCCCTATTTTTTTCACTTTCTTGCGCAGTCTTTCATGCCCACAGTCCTATCGCTGTGCTCTATTCATTAAATCCACACCTTTATCATCTCTGATTATGACTAAATCATTGGTTATAATAAGCTACAAATTTTTAAGAAATATTATCTATAATGGTGGAAAATAAAACCAGAATTCCAAGCAGGAAAGGAACTGGGTGCACAAACACAACCTATTGAGATAGTACAAGTATTAACAAATACATCATATGAGTTCACAGAGTGGTGAATGAATAAAGAAACAAAATACTTTTGCAGCTCAAAGAAGAATTAGGTACAATATAAATGTCTGCCTTAAAAGACACCTACATCCTGCAGAAGTTAATATAGCTACTTAATACTTCTCAATTTAATTCAAATCTAAAATAACAAGACCAAGAGAGCACAGAATTGAAGAAACACCAAATCCTAATCTGTACCAGCTATCCCTAGGTATGTACAGTGCAGTTTCTGTAATCTGTGCACCTCAAAGTTTAATCTCTTCCAGGCTCTTGCGCTAAAGTGATCCTTCTGACTCCCTAAGGTTTCCTGTGTTACAGAAAACTGACAAGAGAAAACTGCAGCTTTGGGTGCTAATAAAATAATACAAGGATCACTTTTCCTTGAACAATATCTTCAAATGGTTCATGCTCGCTTGTACAATACATTGGTAATTATTAGTAGTTACTTAAATCTAGAACAACCCACTTCCTGCCACTTCATTACAATCTCCCACAGCAATCAGTCACTGAAATTAAGCATTATCTTAAGAATATGCTTATTTGAATTATTTGATAAAAGGTATTGAGGTGCCAAACAGCAATATTATGCAGGTTAAGTGTCATCATCCTCTTCAGTCGGTGAGCGTAGAGGAGAGGAGCCATGTTTACGGTAAGCTGCCCAGCGCGCATCATCAGATTCGTGAGTTATGTAACGCACACCAACTTTCTTCTCCAGCTCCCTGAGGTCACACCAGCACTGGTAGTCCTGAAGCCAAATGTGAGCCAAAGACTTGTCTACAGTGAGTCGTTTCCTTTGCTTCACTTGTAACAAGTTGGTGATCAGATCAATGGCTGAAAATTATCAGTTCCCAAAATTAGTTGCTGAAAATTATCAGTTCCCAAAATTAGTTATCATAAGTGTATTGTAGAAATACACTGCAGTAAAAAACATGAAATTTGTGCTCCTTGTAACTCAAACACAAAATTATTTATAATGGGCATGAATCTGATATCAGTCATGCATGGGGTGAAAGAAAAAGAGGAGTTCAATGGCCCCTAGATATGTAGTGCATGACACAATTCCTAATGATGTAATGAAGGAGAGAAGTTTTACAGAAAATAAGAAAACCAACCATCTTGGGTGATTTCCTTCCATGGGTTTGGAGGATACATGAAAGCAGCATTCTGAATCTGATCATTGATGTCTTCATCCTCATTGAAGGGGAAAGTTCCAGACAGTGAGACGTATGTGATGACGCCTACTGACCACATGTCCAGTGAGCGGTTGTAGCCCTTATTGCGCAGCACTTCAGGAGCTGCCAGACAACAGTATTTAGACTTACACATTCATTCTCACCCTATTCCTAGCTATGAAATCATGAAGCTACTAATACATCTATTACTTTAAATAATTTACATAAAAAGAATTTAACTATATTGAAATATATTGTGTAATCTCTCCCTCTCTCTCTCTCTCTCTCTCTCTCTCTTTCTCTGCATACACAAATGAAATAACAAATATACTAAGAAACACTTAATATATGCCATTTCATGGAGGATTGTCAGTAAAAAGAGAGGATAAATGCAATAACATTAAGCTCAGGTGAAAATTAATACAATGAGCTGCATCTATACATATCTAAAAACTCATCATTACTTCCACTAACAACAACAGAAGAAAATTAAAACATCCAAGAATATTTTGTACTTACTGATATTTTCAGAGCATTAAGTTTATGATTTTTCATGGATATCAGCATATCTTTCTAAAAACAATTATGACTTTTAATATCTTCTTTGGCCTATTATGAAAAAAAAAAAAATTACAAAGTGAAAGTTAATCTATGTTATTTAGATATTTTCTGCAAACTTTTTCTTTCAATCTTTATTCATTGTTTTAATGTTTACTTAGACCCAGAGACTTACCCAGGTACGCTGGTGTGCCCACCACAGACCTCCTGAAGGACTTCTCTCCAATAATCCTTGCAAACCCAAAGTCACACAACTTCACTTGGGGAAAGTCACTTGCAGTGGAGAGCAACACATTTTCAGGTTTGAGGTCACAATGCACAATGTTCTTGCTGTGCAGGTGCTTTAAAGCAGTCAGAATCTGTGACAGACATAACATTTCTTTTATTATCCTACATATTCACTATTTTAATGAGATCATATACAGCCTTTCTGCTCTTTTGTAAATGTGTGCACAAACTATAAATGCACACACACACACACACACACACACACACACACACACACACACACACACACACACACACACACACCGCGTAGTGTAGTGGTTAGCACGCTCGACTCACATTTGAGAGGCCCAGGTTCGAGTCCCGGTAAGCGGCGAGGCAAATGGGCAAGCCTCTTAATGTGTGACCCCTGTTCACCTAGCAGTAAATAGGTACGGGATGTAACTTGAGGGGTTGTGGCCTCGCTTTCCCAGTGTGTGTTGTGTGTTGATGTGGTCTCAGTCCTACCCGAAGATCGGTCTATGAGCTCTGAGCTCGCGCCGTAACGGGGAAGACTGGCTGGGTGACCAGCAGACAACCGAGGTGAATTACACACACCGCGTAGTGTAGTGGTTAGCACGCTCGGCTCACAACCAAGAGGATCCAGGATCGAGTCCCTGGAAGTGGCAAGGCAAATGGGCAAGCCTCTTAATGTGTAGCCCCTGTTCACCTAGCAGTAAATAAGTACAGGATGTAACTTGAAGGGTTGTGACCTCGCTTTCCCAGTGTGTGGAGTGTGTTCTGGTCTCACTCCTACCCAAAGATCAGTATATGAACTCTGAGCTTGTATTGTAATGGGGAAGGCTGGCTGGGTGACCAACAGGTGACCATGGTGAATTACACACACACACACACACACACACGGGACATCGTCGATGGCGGAGGTGGTCGCTGAGCTCCAGAGCAATCATCTATAATTCTACAGTTACCTAAGAGTAACCAAGGTGGGAAAGGAGCTGGTAATGTTTGTCCCGTCTCCATATAGTCATGTTAACTGTTGATTAGCAAAATAATGTCCAGTGAAGGTAAATATAAACTGTAGCCTGCGTTTGAGCCATCAGCTGGTTTGTTTACGTCTGCGCAACATGGCGGCCGTGAACTCGAAAGAGGAATCAGACTTCACAGGGTT
The DNA here is from genome assembly GCF_017591435.1 of Portunus trituberculatus. Taxonomy (NCBI): domain Eukaryota; kingdom Metazoa; phylum Arthropoda; class Malacostraca; order Decapoda; family Portunidae; genus Portunus; species Portunus trituberculatus. The sequence goes on along the minus strand of NC_059297.1, from coordinate 1,678,154 downwards.
TCAAGGAATAATGGAGAAGAGCGCTTATGTGAAGAAAATTCTGGAGTTAGAAGGTAAAATTGAAAAACTGTTTGAAAAGTATGAGGGCCTGGAAACGAGTTATGACAATGTAAAGAGAGACTGTGCCGATATGAAGAAGGAAAATGCAGCACTGAAAGAGGAAGTTAAGCTAATTAAAGTGAATTGCGAAAAATGTGGAGAATCTCTAGGAAAAGTGATGGAGAAGCAGGCTGAATGGAAAAAAGTCAGGAAGTGGAAAGAAAGGAGGTAAATTACAAAGTTGCAAGTCTGGAAAAGGAAATCAAAGAGTCAGGGAGAAAACTTTGGGCCTTGCTGAAATTATAGATCAACAGATCATAGAAGAGAAGATAGCTGAGAAAGTGGTGAAGGTTATTAAGTCAAATGAGACATTGGTGAGGGAAACTGTAGACAAAAAGAGATGTGTGGTGATATTTGGTGTGGAGGAGGATAAGACACCGAGTAAAATGGAGAGAGAGAAAACATAAAAAGGTGATAAATAATATCATTAATGTGGTGCAGGAGGAGGAAAAGACCTAGTACAAGAAATAGAGGACTTCCATAGAATTGGAAAGTTCACAAGAGAAGGTATGAGGCCAATAAGAATCAAACTTAAGTCACAAAAGGATGTAGATGAATTGGTGGAGAAGTCATGGAGGCTAGCCCAGCAGGAAACAACAAGGAAGATTTGGTTGAGAAGAGATCTCGGTGAAAAGGAAAGAGAAATGTTAAATGAGTTGAGAAAGGAGGCTTTGAAAAAAATGAAGAGAGGACAGAAGAAGAGAAGAAAGAGTTTTTCTGGAGAATCTTGGATATGAGACTGAGGAAGTGGTTCATAACCCAGAAAAGTACAGCAAGAAAGGACTAAAGAAACTTACATATGAGCGAAATGTAATGTATTCCAACATAAATGGAGTGATATCGGGGATTTTAGAACTCAACGATTACTTGAGGGACAAGAACCCAGATATTGTGGGTCTTACTGAAACAAAACTGAGAGAGGGAGAAGACCTGATGAAGGTTGGAGAAGGAAATATAACGTTTGGAAAAGAAATAGAGTAGGTAAGATGGGAGGAGGAGTGATGTTGCTGGTTAAAAAAGATATAAAGGTGGATCAAGTGAAAAAAGGTATGGGAAAGGCAGAAGTGCTAAAGATCAGAGCAGAAACTAATGAAGGAAAAAAGAGGCACTACATAGTGGTGTACGTACCACCTAAGACAAATGCATGGTCAGTACAGGAATATGAAGAAATGATAAGTGATACAGGAACATGTCTGGAAGAAATGTTGGGTGGCTGTGAACGAACTATAATGATGGGAGATTTTAATTGTAAAGAGGTGTGTTGGGAGGACTGGTCAATGGAAGGATCAGAGACAACATGGGAAATACACTATTGACACTGGCAATGGAAAATGTGTTAACTCAGTGGGTCAAAGAAGATACTAGGTTTGGAGGAGAGGGAGCATCGTCAAGACTGGACTTGGTCTTTAGTACAGAGCCAATGGTCATTGAGGAGATGAGGGTGGAGTGCCCTTTAGCAAAGAGTGATCATGCAGTTTTGGAGTTCAAGGTGATAGACGAAGAGAAATCTAGAAGAAATGAAGAATATAAAGTGGGAAGATGGAATTATGCCAAGACAGATTTTGGAAACCTAAAGAAATTCTTTCAAGAGACAAATTGGATGAAATTCAAGAGTGCTAAGGAGCAAATGAAAAGTGGAAGGAATTTATAAAAATATACAAAGAAGGTGAGAAAAATTTGTACCAATAAGACAACATAGAGAAGTTGGAAAGCAGGACTGGTTTAACGATAGATGTGAAAAGGCTAGAACAAGAAAAGAGGATGCATGGAAGAGGTGGAGAAGGAAAAGACGGATTAAGCAGTGGGAAAGTTACAAAAGAGCAAGAAATGAATATGTGTTGATTAGAAGAGAAGAAAGAAAGAAACAAGAAAAGGATATAATTGATAAATGTAAAGACCAACCAAGGCTTTTTACAGACATGTGAACAACAACATCAAAAATAGAGAAAGTATTGAAAGTTTAGAAGTAAATGGAGTATGCAGTGAAGATCCCAGGAAATGGCAGAGGCTATGAATGGATGCTTTCGGAAGGTATTCACAAAGGAGACTGCTTTTGACAAACCACTGGTAATGGAACAGAAAGGGATTATGAAGGAGTTTCAAGTAACTGTGGAGGAGATCAAGAACATGATGGGGAGTTTAGAAGTGAGAAAAGCTGTGGGACCTGATGGGGTATCAGGATGGATTTTAAGAGAATGCAGGGAGCAATTGGCAGAAAAAGTTTGTGAAGTAATTGATGCCTCATTAAGGGAAGGTGTAGTGCCCCAAGACTGGAAAAGAGCTAACATTGTCCCAATCTATAAATCAGGTAACAAGAGAGACCCATTGAACTATAGACCAGTGTCACTTACAAGTGTGGTAGCTAAGATGTGTGAGAGGGTGGTGAAGACTAGATGGACAGACTTCTTGGAGAAAAATGACATACTTTGTGAGTGTCAATTTGGTTTTAGGAAAGGGCGTTCATGCACGACAAACCTGATATGTTACTATTCGAGGGTGATAGATGTAATACAGGAAAGAGATGGTTGGGCTGATGGAATATATCTGGATTTAAAAAAGGCCTTTGATAAGGTACCACACCAGAGACTGATCTGGAAACTTGAAATGGTAGGAGGAGTGCATGGCAGTTTACTAAAATGGATGGAAGACTTTTGGTAGGAAGAGAAATGAGAACAATAATTAAGGACAGACCATCAGAATGGGGATTGGTGGAGAGTGGAGTTCCACAGGGATCAGTGTTGGCACCAGTAATGTTCGCAGTCTACATAAATGACATGGTGGATGGGGTGTCCAGTTATGTGAGCCTATTTGCAGACGATGCAAAATTGTTAAGAAAAGTGAGATGTGACAAAGATTGCGAACTACTCCAGGAAGACTTGGACAGAATATGGAAATGGAGCTGTACATGGCAAATGGAGTTCAACACGACAAAATGCAAGAAAATAGAGTTTGGCAAGAGTGAAAGAAGAATCAGGAGTATGTACAAGATAGGAAATGAAGACATAAAACCAGTCATGAAGAAAAAGACCTTGGGGTGACAATTACCAATGACCTATCGCCAGAGAGACATATAAACAAAATAATTGGAGAAGTATTGAACTTATTGAGGAACATAAGAGTGGCGTTCGTATATCTAGATGAAGAAATGATGAAGAAAATAATTACTGCAATGATAAGACCGAGGCTTGAATATGCAACAATACAGTGGGCTCCGAACTTAAAGAAACACATAAGGAAACTAGAGAAAGTACAGAGGGCTGCAACGAAAATGGTGCCTGACTTAAGAGATTTGACTTATGAAGACAGACTGAAAAGAATGCAACTTCCAACCCTGGAAAACAGAAGAGAAAGGGGAGACCTGATAGCAATATACAGAGTGATGATTGGCATGGAAAAATGGATAGGGAAGATCTGTGTATGTGGAATGGAAGAATGTCGAGAGGGCATGGGAAAAAACTAAAATGGCCACTTATAGGAGAGATGTGAAAAATATAGCTTCCCTCATAGAAGGGTGGAAGCATGGAATAGTTTAGACGTGGAAGTGGTCAACGCAAGGAATATTCATGATTTTAAGAAAAAGCTGGACATTAATAGATATGGAGACGGGACAACACGAGCATAGCTCTTTTCCCGTATGTTACAATTAGGTAAATACAATTAGGTAAATACACACACACACACACACACACACACACATGAGCTCTGACTCGCTCCGTAATGGGGAAGACTGGCTGGGTGACCAGCACACACACACACACACACACACACACACACACACACACACACACACACACATTAACAAGATTTTTTGGAAAACATATAACATGCTTCAAAATATTGGCCTTGCGTTCCACTACCTAGATGAAGGAATGATGAAGATGATATTATGTCCCTTAATAAGACCCCAGTTAGAATATGCAGCTTGTGTCTGGTCACTGCATATGAAGAAAAATGTGAAGAAGGTAGAAAGGGTACAGAGAAAAAAGTATCCCCTTTAGCCCATAAATTCCCGTGAAAAGCCCACATGGTATAAAGAGGCTGGCAACAAGGATGGTACCAGGACTCAGGAGTTAGACTATGAGGAAAGACTGAGGAAGCTGGGGCTGACCACATTAGAAGAGAGAAGAACAAGAGGAGACATGATAACTATGTATAAATTGGTGAACAAGATTGACATACTGGACAGAGAGTTGATAAAGGTGACCACAAGTAATCATCTCCGAGGACATGGAAAAAAGCTAATAAAAGACATCTGTCTAAATGACGTAAGAAAATACAGTTTCCCGCATCGTAGCATTGATAAGTGGAATAAACTGAGCAGTGATGTCGTTGATGCGGTGTGTGTCAATCAGATGAAAGAGAGATATGACAGGAATGGACAAGGAGACAGGACACAGAGAGCTTAGCTCGGGCCCTGTAATACACAAATAGGTAAATACAAATAGGTAAATACACACACACACACATTCACATACAACATGCTTCAAAATATTGGCCTTGCATTGCACTACCTAGATGAAGGAATGATGAAGAAGATATTATGTACCTTAATAAGACCCCAGTTAGAATATGCAGCATGTGTCTGGTCACCACATATGAAGAAAAATGTGAAGAAGGTGGAAAGGGTACAGAGGCTGGCAACAAGGATGGTACCAGGACTCAGGGAGTTAGACTATGAGGAAAGACTGAGGAAGCTGGGGCTGACCACATTAGAAGAGAGAAGAACAAGGAGACATGATAACTATGTATAAATTGGTGAACAAGATTGACATACTGGATAGAGTTGATAAAAATGACCACAAGTAATCACCTCCGAGGACATGGAAAAAAGCTAATAAAGGACATCTGTCTAAATGACGTGAGAAAATACAGTTTTCCGCATCGTAGCATTGATAAGTGGAATAAACTGAGCAGTGATGTCATTGACGCGGTGTGTGTCAATCAGATGAAAGAGAGATATGACAGGAATGGACAAGGAGACAGGTCACAGAGAGCTTAGCTCGGGCCCTGTAATACACAAATAGGTAAATAAAAATAGGTAAATACATGGACACACTACATTGCTGAATAACACTCACACAGGTCTAACTCACATGGCTTGAATAAATAAAACTTTTCCACTGTTTTTAATGCCAAAAGTTTTGTGATACTTATGTTAAGCACTTTGCCTTCAAAAGAAACCAATTGCATCACTTGAGAGGCTTTGTAGTGGTAAAGAGATGTGGTTTTGGTGTCGTCCATGAAGAAACTGACCCTTAGTAACATTTATACTGCTGCAATACTTTACTTTTAACAGTGAGTGACTTACCTGGTATATGAGGAACTTTGTAATGCGTTCAGACAGTTTCCCCCGTTCAGAAGATAAGATCATCTCCAACATGTCTCCCTTTAGTTTCTCCATAACCACAAAAATCCTTTCCTTTGTTTCAAACATTCTCTCCAAGTTGACAACACCCTAGAGGGAAGGAATATAAACCAACATATCATTATATGTCAATATAGATGGATATTTTGCTCCAAATCACAACCTGCCAAACACTGTTGTGTTTGTCATTTCAAACTGGCTAATGAATCTCATATTTCAGGGTTACTTACTGGATTACTCAGATTCTGCAGGATGGCCACTTCATTCTTCAAGGCTGCCTCTTGCTTGGTGGGGAACCTTAACTTATCTATAACCTTGATAGCCACCTGCCGTGAAGACTTGCGATGGACTCCTGTAAGGCAGTTCAAGGAGGAAACAATGTTTGCTTTTCTGTGGAAAAATTCTCCAAATGCAGTATAACTTATATCACTAATGTCTATGTATAATTCAGAAATTTAAATAACTTGACAAGGGAACAAAATTTTCACTGAAAAATAAATTTTGAAATCAAACAAGCAACAGATAAAAAATAAAAAAAGGGGAAAAATCACGTCTTGGCATAGTGCTGAGTTTTAACCACATCCTGCTGTCAATCGAAGTAGTACAGCACAATAGAACACAAAGCAGTGAATCAAAGTGATTGCAATGTAATACAGTATTGTGAAAACATGTGACTGAGTGCCACCCAACATCTACATCTTACCACAAGGCTTCCCTTTCCTTTTTAGACTACAGGGTTATGGCAGCCTCTTTACTGGAAAGCCTTGTTTTAAACTTTTACTGCACATTTTAAAAGAATATTTGCATGATAGATAATTCTTGTAGTCTCACCACTCATACTTACCACCATAAACAATGCCAAATTGTCCAGATCCTAAAACCTCATCAGGGAATATCTGGTATATCTGAGAGATATCATTACATGTGGCCTCCTCCTTATCCATGCCAACTTGCTGTGGGTGGGTGGGCGTGGCACTGGCCTGTGGTGTTACTGGCATCAGGGCCTTGCGGATTTCATTCTCCCACACCTGCACAACAAAGTATCATTCAAATCAATTAGTTACTTAATATGATATCTTGTATTAATCCATACACTAGATATCATACAGTACTATTACTAGTTGTAGCAACTCACTGACAATCTGCTAGAAATACAAGTGATAGTACTTACTACACACAGTAAGCTCACTGCATAGTGCATAGTAAGCACTACACTATTGCATTGTATTAGAATGTTTGAGTCCTACCTCCTCACCTGGTAAAGGCTGTAAATGTCTAGACAGTAAAGTGACTTAAAAAATAAAGGCATAATTTCAAAGCCAGAATAAAGCTGATCAAACTCCTAGATATGTTTTTAGATGCTATCAATTCTTTGTTCTCATTTCTGAGTTTGGTAGTTTCTATTTTGTTTCTCATTGTCCAGGTGATTACATACTTCAAAAGGTTAAGATCACCTGAATAATATTCCAATATTCAGTTACAATAACAACATAGTCAAAGCATAAGACAAATGCTTTCTGCAAATTCAGTAATGGAAAAGATGTCTCTTCTGGACTTACCATGGCAAGACCCATGCCCACGCCAGAGTCTGGAGGATTTAGTATTGGTGGGGATTTGTCTTTCACAGCAACAGGTTCTTCTCCAACAAAGTAGTCCACATTGGCAGTGCGCAGCTCAAAGCAGTGCATAACTCCTCGCGGCGCGTCTGCCTCAGCAAAGAGAAGTGAAGTAATACATACATGTGTTTCTGTTCATTACAATCATCAAACAAACATGATTTACCACTGAAGTGTGTTGATGTATATGTTCATTAAATAATATGCAGTATATGACCCTATACCAGGGTTATCAAAAAAACCCTCCACAAGTCAGCGGACCAAGAGGGTGGGTAGTCTCACCTGCTGGATGGGCTTGCTTGGCAGTCTCAATATTCAACACTTCTGAAAGCTGTATTTCCTTGAAGTATTTTGTGCTGGTTTCATTTTGGTATAAAGTTATCGTTTTTGTGTCAAGACGCCAGTAGTGTCTCTTGCGCTGTAATGTTGTTCAAAGTCAGTACTATAAAGTTAGTATTCTTATGAATATATATATATATATATATATATATATATATTATTATATATACCCCCCTCCCCACTTGAAGAGACACTCATTGACAACTCACCATGCTATCCTTATTTGTGAAGTGGACCATCCAACCTTCCTTGAGCACCTTGGACGGTCGCTTGGAATACTTAACAGATTGCACAATTCTCATGAGTGGAATGTTGTTACTCGTTGATGGACTGTTTTGAAGAAAATATTAAGTGTAAAACACAGGCATATATATAAAAACAACAAAACTTTTCTCTTCAAAATAAATCCTTAAAGAGCATCTGTTTCCAGGAAACAAGTATTGGATTCAAACTAAATTGTCAGCCAAGACAGTATACAAAAAATCTCATACAAAACTAATTTCATTAATGATCCACCATGAGTGTTTCTGCCTGAACCACTCCTTTGTTGTCACACTGCACTAACACCTTTAGAAGTTACCTGTCTGGTCTTGGCCGATCATCTTCATTATTGTCTTGCTCTATGTTTGGAGGAGTGAGGGACTCATCATTGTCGCTCTCCTCATCCCGGGAGCCGTCAGATCCTGTATCACCGTCATCTGCAGGTAGTGGTCACCAGTGAACAATCAAATACTGTTTGACAAATGCAACAAAAAAAATCAACATTTTCATAATTTTCCGGGAAACAATCTATGTGGATTCTTCACATTAGCTAGGCATGTCAAGGGTTAAGGCAAGGTACAACAGCACAGCAAGCATCATTACCTTTCCTTGGAGCCTCCCCAGTACAGTCCTTTGGTACCCTCTCTGAACATTTCTTATGGGCATTGAACTTGCAGTCCTTACACTGCACACCTTGTCTAAAAAGACCTGTTTTGAAAGACAAAAGCAATCAATTAATCAATCAATTCATGCTATTATTTTGATGTCAAGAGAAGTAAACTAGAAAATGCACCCCACAGATTATGTGATATCAACTCACATACCTGTATAAGTAAAAGTTTTCTTTTTTTTTTTTATCACACTATGGAATATTTTATATATATATATATATATATATATATATATATATATATATATATATATATATATATATATATATATATATATATATATATATATATATATATATATATATATATATATATATATATATATATATATATATATATATATATATATATATATATATATATATATATATATATATATATATATATATATATATATATATATATATATATATATATATATATATATATATATATATATATATATATATATATATATATATATATATATATATATATATATATATATATATATATATATATATATATATATATATATATATATATATATATATATATATATATATATATATATATATATATATATATATATATATATATATATATATATATATATATATATATATATATATATATATATATATATATATATATATATATATATATATATATATATATATATATATATATATATATATATATATATATATATATATATATATATATATATATATATATATATATATATATATATATATATATATATATATATATATATATATATATATATATATATATATATATATATATATATATATATATATATATATATATATATATATATATATATATATATATATATATATATATATATATATATATATATATATATATATATATATATATATATATATATATATATATATATATATATATATATATATATATATATATATATATATATATATATATATATATATATATATATATATATATATATATATATATATATATATATATATATATATATATATATATATATATATATATATATATATATATATATATATATATATATATATATATATATATATATATATATATATATATATATATATATATATATATATATATATATATATATATATATATATATATATATATATATATATATATATATATATATATATATATATATATATATATATATATATATATATATATATATATATATATATATATATATATATATATATATATATATATATATATATATATATATATATATATATATATATATATATATATATATATATATATATATATATATATATATATATATATATATATATATATATATATATATATATATATATATATATATATATATATATATATATATATATATATATATATATATATATATATATATATATATATATATATATATATATATATATATATATATATATATATATATATATATATATATATATATATATATATATATATATATATATATATATATATATATATATATATATATATATATATATATATATATATATATATATATATATATATATATATATATATATATATATATATATATATATATATATATATATATATATATATATATATATATATATATATATATATATATATATATACAAACCCATTGAGAAAATTAAAAATCAGGAAAGGAAGCTAAAACATCCAATGCTTGAGAGAGAGAGAGAGAGAGAGAGAGAGAGAGAGAGAGAGAGAGAGAGAGAGAGAGAGAGAGAGAGAGAGAGAGAGAGAGAGAGAGAGAGAGAGAGAGAGAGAGAGAGAGAGAGAGAGAGAGAGAGAGAGAGAGAGAGCATTTGCAGGAGTTATATGCAAATGATCCCCCACCTACTGTAGGAATAGGTACATAAACGGTAGATATTTGAAAGGATAAAAGAATATTTGAAAAAAAGATGTTTGAATAGCATCAAACTACAGTTCCTCAAACAGTACATTTATAAACAGAGAGAGAACAAAGTTTAAAATTTAAGAGCATAGATAAGAAAAAAAAAAAAAAAAACATAATTAAGATAGATACTGAGAAATAGCCACAGGAGGAAACATGAGGTCTTACACACTACAAGTAGATCAATACAACTAAGTGAATGCACTACCTTTTAATAGCTTCTTGCAGTAGTGGCAAATAGTTGGTGTTGTGTAGCTGTGCAATGCAAAAGAATGTGGCACCTGGGGAAGCAAAACACAATACATTAGTTACAATTCCATCATGTGTCAATCCACAGGAGAAGAAAGAGACGTCTTCATGCAGAAAATTCAATATACTGTAGTGTGCTGACCAAGGCACGTGTTCTTCGAATTCTATAGTCTAAAAAATGGTGGAACACTTCAAAAAGTAAATAAAAACAGGCATTAGAATATGGAGGACTACCTGCACTTAAATGGGAAAGTAGACTCCTGAAAAAAAATAGAGACAAAAAAAAAAAAAAAAAAAAAAAGGAAAATGAGTAAAACTTGCTTGTGATGAAAAGGAGAGACTCTTAAATGAACGTCACACAAGATGATATTATGAAATGCTTTATATGAGATTGGCAGTGTGTGTGTGTGTGTGTGTGTGTGTGTGTGTGTGTGTGTGTGTGTGTGTGTGTGTGTGTGTGTGTGTGTGTGTGTGTGTGTGTGTGTGTGTGTGTGTGTGTTATTATTATCATTATTATTTTATGTTTATGACACTTCATCTAATTACATGTAAGGAGTTAAGAGGTTGTACTTCATGCTACTCAAGTCTACTAGTTAACTATGTTACAAATAATTATTAGATATTTTCAAAACTGCATTTGTTTAGTGTGTGTGTGTGTGTGTGTGTGTGTGTGTGTGTGTGTGTGTGTGTGTGTGTGTGTGTGTGTGTGTGTGTGTGTGTGTGTGTGTGTGTGTGTGTGTGTGTGTGTGTGTGTGTGTGTGTGTGTGTGTGTGTAATTCACCTTGGTCGCCTGCTGGTCATCCAGCCAGTCTTCCCCATTACGGAGCGAGTTCAGAGCTCATAGACCGATCTTCGGGACTTAGACCACAACACACTCCACACACCGGGAAAGTGAGGCCACAACCCCTCGAGTTACATCCCGAACCTATTTACTGCTAGGTGAACAGGGGCCACACATTAAGAAGCTTGCCCATTTGCCTCACCGCTTACCGGGACTCGAACCCAGCCTTCTCGATTGTGAGTCGAGCGTGCTAACCACTACACTACGTGGTGTGTGTGTGTGTGTGTTACTTACCTACCACAAGTTCAGTTACAGGTTACAGCACATGAAGAATGTAATAACTAATTTCATGTTGTCCTGCGTCCTTGACTACCTACATCTACTTTTGTTTTAAGCTTTTGGATGTTCTTTCATTTATACAACTTCTGCCTTCAATTCATTCCAAATTATTAGAATCAGAAGCTTTGTTTCTTTTAAATTCTTTATATCTAGAATTCATCATTTTGAGTAATATGATTCTCTTCACTCATTTCCCCTAACCAAAAATCCATGCAACTTCTATTTTCATTTCAATTTTTTATGTATATTACTTGTTTCTTTCAGGATGTTGCCTTGCATATGTAGAAAAGTATGAATTGTATGAGCAGATAATTCTTGCTATAATCTGAGTACTCTGGTTTGCATCAACCTGTGGAAACCTCCTGCCACAGCCATCAGTGCCTAAAAGTATGAATCAGTCAATGGCTTCCACTTTTATCTTTTAAGTCGGAGAGAGATCCCTTGCTGTATTCTCCTCTTATCTATGCACAGTCTAATATTACTCTTGCCTTTCTTCACTAGATGTCTTTTCTTCTTATTTCATCCTCTCACTTCTAGAACATATATTCTATTCTTGTACAACCTGCTTGTCATACAATTTTACTATACAGGCACTGGTTTACAGTCACTATCATCTCCTATCAATATCATCTTCATCATTTCATACAACATCCTTGTTTTCACTTACGAAATGGCCGGCTTAACCCGTACAGTGTTGTGCTTATCTGCTCATCTTATGTGTTGGGCCACACAGCTACCTACCCTGTGTAGAACACTTTGCACAACAATGAGTGTGTGCCACAACATTTATAACAAAAAATTAATCCTTCTCCAATACCATCAATTTCAATATCATTTTATCGCTCTGATATGTTGATGCAAACAGGAAAAAAAAAAAATAAATGATCCCCAAATAAGTTTCAGTTTCTTTAAAAGTATTTAGTATATAATAACTCCTGACTTGTCAAATTACTCTTTGTTATATATACAAACAAAATTGAAAGCTGTAAAGTCACTCAAAAATCAAAATGTACATAAACAAATTATATATATATATATATATATATATATATATATATATATATATATATATATATATATATATATATATATATATATATACACTGTACAGGTTAAGAGCCAGTGCCTTATTCTGTGGTCTGAGCTGACCTTTCATCTGACATCCATCTTTGTCATGTCTCCCTCCACACATTATCTATGGTTTTGTTCAGTTTTCCCAATGGCCTCCTCATGTGAATACGCCCATAAGAGTCAATGTAATGCTAAACTGTGTGGTATGTACCAGACCCGTGGAAATTGTTGGTGTGAAAGCAGCCTTAAGATACTATATCCATATCATCCAGTTCCACAATAGTTTCTAAGCCACTGTACTTCAGTCACTTACAATGAATGATGAAAGTAATGAAAATGTGTGAAATTGATTTTGTTTGTCAACTAAAGGCAAGGGAATGAAATATGAAAGCATCAAGTGCAGCACTTAAAACAACTTAAAGAATGGAAGAGAGTGAGGTGACTAAGAGGGTGGGTGCATCGGACAGTGAAAGATGCATTAAGTGCAAAAAAGAAAACACTCCAATGAGGGAGAATAAATAGGTTGCTAAGGTACATGAGAGGAAGGTGTGAGAGGAAAATGGCAGAATCAGAACATGCCAGGAACAAATGCAGGAACAGGAATAATTGGAGATTCTTCTGCCATGGCCATCCTCTCAATGAGTTCTCAATAACAGTGTTTGATATAAATAGATAGGCAGATAAACAACATTACAATGAATATGCTAAATAAATATGTCAAGCTCTCTCACACATAGGCTGTTATATATTTTAGTTTAGTTTCCAGCTGTAAGCCTTCAGCATAATTATAAGGTAAACCAAGCAAAACTTACTTACTTGTTTATGATGACTCGAAGAATAAATGTCCACAATAATTCTAATCTACCAAAGAAAGCAGAGAAGTAAGGACAAGAGAAAACTAAATGAAAAGGCTAGACAGTTGAATGAAGTGGAAGTAAAGAAAAACAAAAACATCAACAGCATACATATACCCTAAACATGAGACAAACATCATGGACACACTATCACACTGTTGGACCACCCTTAACCCCCTCCTTCCCAATCACACATCTGATTCTGGCAAGGTAGTTCACTACCTTTTCTTAATGAAAATGTCATAATCTGAATAACAGCTCCCAAAGCATGTCCTAGAAAATCACTGATTACTTTCTAAAAAAAAATGTACTTCAGGCATCAGAGGAAAGATATTTTTCCAAGTCAACAATGATGCACTTGTCTACTGGAAATTCAGTGTGGTATTTCAGTAGCAGGGAGCTTGTCTCACCTTTATTCTTCCAGCAAGCTCTTTCTCCATCCACACAGGTCTACCCACTGACACACTGAAGGAAGTGCGACCAGATCTCATGTTTGGGCTGGAAGTTGTGTTGGTCTGCAAATGCACATTGTAACACTGTAACATGTTCCAATCCAATCAATATTGGCTAAAGGAAGTCTGAGAAGTGTACTCAACCTTGGTACACAAATTCTTGCTTCCTTCAACACTTTATTATCTCAGTGATGCAAACAACATCTGGTGAGTGTGTGCTTGACCCACAACAGCAACACTACAGCACTGCTATCAGCACAACTACAAGCTGTGACACCCAGCCATACAACAGCTGATGCTGTCATACATTTTTAGGATTTCTGTAGGATTTAGTCTATAACAGTAACTACATATATAACTGTACTACAATTATTATTAGCAATATAACCCTGCAAAACTTACATGTTATTGTTATGTGTTATCACAATCACCACTTTTATGATGCTATAATTCTAATGAACTCTTAAAACTTTTTTTTTTTGTGTGTGTTTTTCAAAATACACGTGACATTGTCATCTTCTACCATCAGCTACCAAGAGAAGGATCCAGGATCAAAATATACACACACTACAGAGTGCCAAGAGGATCTAACGGATCTGCACAAGCTGCAGGAATGCCTATGTTTCCATGTGTCATGAAGTCATTCCTACACTTCCACCAGCATAGGTTCACTTCAATGTAACATGTACTATTCAAATTACAAAAATTATACAATTGTGTTTATGAATAAAAATAACAAACTTCATATTCTGAACTTATGAACTTACTACTTGGCATTCTTATTAATCATTATAATTATTTTGCAATTCCTTAAAAATATTGCCATCTTGCTTTTATATTTTTATTATATATATATATATATATATATATATATATATATATATATATATATATATATATATATATATATATATATATATATATATATATATATATATATATATATATATATATATATATATATATATATATATATATATATATATATATATATTTTTTTTTTTTTTTTTTTTTCCCTATTTTCAAATGAACTAAGAATATAACTGTACACTACAGTAAATATTACTGTGTGCTGAGCAGATAACACACCAGTGAAGGTGGAAAGGCAATATTTTAAAAATAATTTGAAAAATACAATTCATAATACATGCAAACATCACATGTACAGTTACTGGACCTCTTATCTTGTGATTCAAAATGTTACACTCAGCCTTAAAAACTTTTTCAGCTTTCAAAGTAATTTTTAAGCCACCGCACGTTTTCTTAACAACAGTCATGCTTACAGCAGATGGAGGGAGCTTTGTATGTGTACATACAATCTGTCAGGTGATTCTTCATGCTTTTCCAAATAATTGCTGAAGGATTTCAAGTGCAATTGCAGAATATAGTGGTTGTGTTAAAATCTCCACTTGGCCTTTCTCTGAATGGCCATCACAGAGTGCTCCATTATATAACTTTTCCAAATAGTGCTTTCTTAATTTTTCAAGTATTTGCCTCATCAATGACATTTTCACCAAATGACTCAATGTGAACTGCAGGGAAAGAGGCAGCAAACATCAGTGAAAGATGAATCTTGTCCCTCATCATATTGTGCTATTTAAAATGAAGTATGTTGTAGATCTACTGGCAAATTCATCTCCATACTGAAATTCATACTGATTTGTGCCATTCATATGGACATTTTTAACTTTTAAGACTCTTGCTTCAAATATCCAAGTTTTATGCAGTCATGGCAGCATGAAAACTGAAACTCAATCTTCCAATTACATCTGCTTCAGTATGTTAAAGGTGGATTAACAAGCTGAGATATGCATGATTTTGGGGAATGAGGGACCAGGTGGCTTTGTGAACAATAGCTCAGCTTGCAGCCTGAAGCTTCTTAGTTTGATTCTACCTAAGATGATTTCTTCATGGGAGAGGTGGAGCTCTATTATTATTCTAAGTGACACATGTAAGCTAAGGTCAAAGAGCTGGCTACTGTGCTGTCAAAAGTCAATCAATATTCAAGATCCATCATGAATCTTTTCCCCATGAATTTAACACAAAAGCCTTGTCTATTCTATTCAAAGTAAGTTTTTTTTACATGAATTGCACCTTATGAGGTGAAACACATCTCATTGGCTTCATTATGTATGAGCTGATTGTTTTCCTTGCTTAGAGGTGATAGAGAGACTAGTAATACTATCTACTAATATTTATCACATTGAATTCTTTTCCTGAACTACTCCTACATCTTGCCACCTCACCATCAATAGCTATGCGCTTATGTCTATCCTTTATTGACAGGAAGATGGAAGAATGAATGAATTAGAAAGGGATGCACACCAAAAGGAAATGGTAATGGAGTAACAGTCATCACCTCATCTATGCATCTTTCTCATTCTGCACTTTGCTGTAGAAATCAATGATATACTGCATAGTGTTTACTTTATTCATAATAATTAATTAAAGGACATGATGATTAAGACAAAGTGAGGACAAAGAAAGATACAAGACATTTTTATGAGTTTAAACTATATATAGGTTCTTCTTTATGACCTGCAGTCCTTGGAGCACTTGCAAAGTATTCTTACTTTTATCATTTATATCACTATAATTACTGGTATACAAGATATAAATAAATACACATCTATACAAACTGAGCTTGGCAAATACATTTAACATGACATCAACCACACCCACCTTCAGTTGACTGAACGGAATCATTTCAGAAATCCAGTAAGCCCTTCAATTAAGAAATCCTAAAGGCAGCTTTCAGATTAAATAGAACTAACATATAAAACAGCACGTTTTGCAGTTTAACTGCCAATGCCAGACAGACATCCCACTTGAAAGGGGGTAGCCAAGGCAAGGCATCTACATGCATGGGTGCACATTCATATCTAGATTCAGACAGCATATAATCCCTCACATTTTTTCCTATCGACCTTTGAGAAGGGAGAGGATGGATCCTCCTTACAGAAAGAATATGTTTATCATGCTGAACTTTCTGAAAATAATGTTCAATCCTCTTTGCAGAACCATTTCAGATCAATATCCTGGGACCTTGAAGCACAATATCTATCTCATCTTCAGCGTATGTATATTGTATATTGTACCAACATGATGATCTTAAAGTGTGTGTGTGTGTGTGTGTGTGTGTGTGTGTGTGTGTGTGTGTGTGTGTGTGTGTGTGTGTGTGTGTGTGTGTGTGTGTGTGTGTGTGTGTGTGTGTGTGTGTAATTCACCTCGGTCGCCTGCTGGTCACCCAGCCAGTCTTCCCCATTACGGATCGAGCTCAGAGCTCATAGACCGATCTTCGGGTACGACTGAGACCACATCACAAACAACACACACCGGGAAAGTGAGGCCACAACCCCTCGAGTTACATCCCATACCTATTTACTGCTAGGTGAATAAGGGCCACACATTAAGAGGCTTGCCCATTTGCCTCGCCGCTTCCCGGGACTCGAACCCGGCCCTCTTGATTGTGAGTAGAGCGTGGTAACCATTACAATACACGGTGTGTGTGTGTGTGTGTAGTGGTGGAGAACAAGCACTACATTTATTAAAATGAAGGTGATGATGTAAAACTCATGAAAATGAAGACAGATTGGAGGATTGTAATAAATGACATTCAACCACAGATGTAATGAGTCATAAATATTCAGTAATGCTAAAGTCAGAAGACAGTTCTTCACCTTAAAGACTCTAAACAGCAAAACCAAACTGACCTGTCTCCCACATCAGTGCTTTGATCCTGCCTCTCCTCATATCACATGTTTCTTTTAATGAATACTTTCTGGTACAGAAGCATGTCACCACATCAGCCTGTAGAACTATTGTCACTATTTATGGCAAAAAATCAAATGAAGGAGGGATCCTTCAGTTGAAAAATAATCATATTCATTTTCCATAAAAAAAAAAAAAAAATGTTATTTCTGTACCATACATAAATACTTCAAGAAATTGATTACAAAAAAAAAAAAAAAAAACTACTGTGATAAATGCTGACATTACCAGCTTGCAGGAGGGCTAAAATATTGTTAATAAACTTCATATTGTAATTAATATAAAAAAAAAAACTGAGCATTCCATGTTAAATCCCGACACAAATTTCAAGATAAGAGGTCCGTCACCTGAACTACAAACACACTGCCAAAATTTTATATTTATTGCCATTATATCATCACTATCATTAACCAGTCCATCCTTATCCTTATTTCTACTATTATCACTATTCCTTATTATCATTATTATCACTATTCCTTATTATTATTATTATTATTATTATTATAACTACTATCATTATTATCATTATTATTATTATTATTATTATTATTACCATTAATATCATTATTATCATTATTACATATAATTAAATGAAACTGCCTTTTCAAAATTCTTTGTTTCTGACAGCATTTAAGCATTTAAACAGGACCATAATACAGTAAACCTAAAAACTCTTGATTACTAGAGGAATTTTAAATAAAAATATTTCAAAACACAGAAAATCACAGAATTGTACAAATAAATTTGAAAACTCCAGCTTCATATACTAAACTACTAAAATACTACGGTACAATAGAATCTGCGCACACTTGACACTGCCAAGTGAACCAATGGTGACCTAAGAAGGTGAGCCTCAGCATAGCTATGGCCTCATGACACCACACCATGACCTCACCAACGCACTACTCATGTTTGATGCAAGACAAAAAAAGCAATCCATGACAATGGAAAAGTGAATCCAATACCAAAATGATTTAGACAGAAATTGAGGGTTAAGCTTAATAAGCTTCAGGATTCAAGTTCTAAAACTAACAGCTTATGAATAAAGTTTATAAGTATTATTTTCCTCAACAAAAAGCCCACTAATCCAACTAAAAGACCTCTTTAACACATGCTGCAGGTGAACAGTAAAGCACTTGGTAAGCGATCTCTGACTGCTGAACACAAGAGGGAAATGGCTGGCCCATTTCTATGTTTGTGCTTATTTACAGAAGATGATGAATACATGTACTGTGTGGTGCACACATTCTCACTGTCTATAACTCTGCTGATCTAATTCTTCTAAAATAATGCTTAAATCTTTAAGCCAAGAAAATGCTACTGCAAATAAAACACAGACCTGTACATCAACCAATACTGTAAACTGAGCTAAGAAATTTTGCATTAAACTTCTTTCTTTTGTGTTATGCGATGTGCTTTTCTTTTAAGGTTGAGATAAAATGATAACATAACCTTTGAAAAATATGCAGGAATATTTTAAATAAGTATAGGAAAATTCCATATATGGAATGCTAGAGGAAAACCTTTTAGTATTTCAACATAAAATAAAATTCTAATGCTTTAGTAATTTCAGCAGGGGATAGTATAATAGAATCTCCAATAATAATACATCTTCCAATTTCAGTGTGAAGGTAAAAACACTGTCAAAACTAGAAACCATCACACAAACTCCCTATCAATGAATTCTTAATACAAAGTTGATGCTAATTACTGTTTTACGATGCCACAGGATCATGAATGGAGAAAACAAGAACTCAGCATGCAAAACTGATCCAAAATTTAAACATAATTTTAGCAGGGAAGATATCTTACAGTGTGTTTCTGGAGGCTACATGACTAGTTGGGCAGCACCTTGCAACACAGGCACAGTGAAGAGGGTGAGCCAGTTCAACATGCACTCTGCTCACACGTCTTACATACCAAGATGTGGAGACCTTTCTGTTGGTCCAAGCCAGAGCCAAGAGAGAGAGGGAGAGAGAAAACAAGTTGGAGATAACCAGAGTTTCAAGATGTGAATGTGCTTGGAGTTGTCGAAGGCATGGTGGAGATGTTAGTAGCGTCACATCACTGGGTGTACACTGGGAGGAACTGTGATGGTGGTGTTTATGCACACAGTACAGTAATTCTTGCTAGACATCACAACACACTCTGCATATTAAATCAACACTTAAGAAGCCTTGTAAGTTACAGTATATGCTCAATCAAAAACACTGGGTCACTTGTTCAGAGAAATTCATGAAAATGGTTAACATGAAGACAAAGGTTCTTAGTCTAGTGCTGCCTGTCTATGGTGTTATCACAAATGTTTCTCTGAACATATATTATATAATGTATCAGAAATATGTATACAGATCACATTCATAATGTTACTACACAAAGTGATGCATAACAGCATTTCCTTACTGGTGAAGATAATTAATGCACTGCTTCACAGTATCTCTTAGAAGATTAGTGAATATGCTCTTATGACAGCAAGTATCTATAGCAGTGCGTCAGTAGTAAGGAGCAGTTCAAATAACAACTGGGGGTTAAGGTGCAGAACAAAGGAAAACAAAAATCTACAACATCCAAATACTGCACATACAAATGCAACAATGACAGAAGCACTACATACATCACAGATAACAAACAATGCAACACATGCTCAAGCCCAATCATCTTTGTTGACAATAAAACTGTGAAATCAAATAACAATCAAATTAACACAATATAACAAGTCACACACACACACACACACACACACACACACACACACACACACACACACACACACACACACATTATATATATATATATATATATATATATATATATATATATATATATATATATATATATATATATATATATATATATATATACTCACACACACACAGTTAAATCTGATTTTACACTCAAAATGTCAAAGATATCAAAGATAAAAGGTAAGGAGAAGCTGGTACAAGTTGGCAGATACAGCAGTATATGGTCTCCTGGGCCCAGTTCTACTCACTACTGCTGCAGAGGTGCAGGCTACGCTACTCACACCGCCATGCTAACATTATGAACACAAATCAGAACTGATACGTACGACAGTGAGGGAAGCCATGTCCCTTACCACAGGGGCGTCACCTTCGAGGGAAGTCTGATTGTGAAGAGAGTTTAGGGAGTCTGATGGGGACCGGGGTATGTTGACAGAGGTTCGCCGCCGACGTGCATAGCTACAGTTGTTTGGAATTTTGTATGCACATCTCTTGTGGAAGTTGAGGCCACATCCTGAAATATAGTGTAGATCATATCAACTCCATTAAATGATGCTCTCTATATTTAATGAGGAAGTGACAGACTATTTAAGCACAAATCTAATGAATATACTCTAATTTTGTCAGCTGATCTAGTCAAAGCTCAAGAAACAAGAATTTCAAGGTACCTAATGGTGACATATCTAACAAGTGAAGTATCATGTACATGAAAACTCAAAACACAGCATGGCACAAATAATCACGAGGAGGAGTACCTTCACACTTGAGCCCCTGACGCACCAACCCCCACAGCATCTCCCCGCAGAAATCACAGAAGGTGGGTGTCTTGTAAGAATGGACATAGAGCATGTGGGGCCGGATCTGGACCTCATCGGAAGGGTTGTGAGCTACCACAAAAGAGAAAAAATTAATAAAATAAATAAAAACAGTCTCACATATGCATACATCAAAAATACACACTAACTTACACAATTGCAGAATGTGACTATTTCAGAAATTGATGTCATTCTTCCAGTTTCCAATGCCACAATTATCATAAATCCCATAACTACCCTGTTAAACTTCCTCTACATGCACTGTTTATCTTCTTAAGTTACCAAAGACATACAGATCATGAATGTTCCTTAACCATCTCTCTAGAGCACACATCTTCAAGCCCAGAACAATTATCCATACATGGCTAACCTCTTCAGTACCAGGATGCATTTTCATATTCATTCTGGTTACTATTTGGTGATTTTATACAGCTTCAGAAACTCATGTAGGGATTAAAATAGTAAAGTCTGCAGCCATTAATCTTCTGACTTCCATAGACCCTTCCTAATGCAAATAAAATCATCTTATCATACCCAAAACTCAAGGTAAAAATGCGTCTCAATACTGAAGGGCTTAAGTAATATTTGTTTTTTGTACCTTCTGAAAAGATTCCAACCAAAATACTAGTCACCCGTTCTTGTCCAGTGTGGTAAGGTAAAGACCACTTACCTGACATAACGATTTCAACAAGGGTGTCCTGTGTGACCTCAGAGGCAGCGTTGATGATCTGTAGGATATTGGGAGAGTCGTAGTCGTGGCGGAAGAGGATAAGTCTCTCGTTGAGCTTGCTGAGGCTGTGCTCTGGGAACTGTGGAGAAAGAAACACACATAATTAGCTCATAAAGATTCCCAACACTCCTGATCATAGCTACAATTCAGAATTCACCAAATGACACACATGATGATGATGATGATGATGATGATGATGATGATGATGATGATGATGATAAAAATAATAATAATAATAATAATAAATAAAAATATTAATAATAATACAGAGAGAGAGAGAGAGAGAGAGAGAGAGAGAGAGAGAGAGAGAGAGAGAGGGGTTAGATCCGTATTCAGAAACGCTTTGCTCTCTCACCACGACTATTTTCCAAGCTCACAGAGATGACTAGCGAAGTTTTCAAGAGTGTTTTCCCAGTTGATAATGCATAAAATTTGTCACTCTGCTTCTAGAACCGTAAAATACACCCTAAAAAGTAAACTCGTATAAACTTACATAAATCCTTTGAAATAGTGGAGGTGAAGCACAGAAGCGTTTGAGAATACGAACCAGAGCACCTTCCCTATACGTACATTCTCTACCATTAATTTCATCTTCACTTTGTCGTGGCACTGAAAAACAAATGTTGCTGCTTATACTCCCCTCCTTCCCCCCTCCAGCAACATCATCGCCTGCGTCAGCCACTCCTTCATTATACGAACATTGAAGCGCTGCGGACGAGTAATAAAGCGTGAGTCCTCAGCCCACGCCGTACCTCCACCACCACCACAACCACCACCGTCATCTCCATAGTGTCTCTTTCAAGTAGAGCGCATTAGCATTACAAGTGTCCACTCCCAGTCTCAGTCTCCCGCCTCCCCGACCACAGGCAGCTCCAGTATGCAAACGGTAAGGGGCGTGTCGAGAGGGAGGGGAAGTGATGGTGTCTGCAGGATCCAAGCACCGCCCCCGCCCCTTCCTCACTCGCGCCCTGCAGCAGCTCACTCAATACTGACGCAGTTCTACACGCCCTTCTACGTTGTGTAATTTTTCATCGTGTATTGTCACCACGTAAACTTGAACCGTGACATTATGCTAACGACACAGGTATAAACGTCTGCCAGCCAGCCAGCCTGTATATGGTTGTAGTAGTGGTGGTGGTATATGTGAGTGTGTGTGACTCGTGTGATGTGTGGCATAAAGGGGTCTGACATACACAGTTACGACATACACACACACACACACACAAAAAAAAAAAAAAAGCATTCAAATCCCACTCTTTTAATCAAACATAGTGCACGTATGTATATGAAATACGTACAGGTATGCAGTGCAGGTGTATGAATGCACGTCTGGTCTGGGCGGCTCATTTACGGCAGGAGATGGCGGTGCAACGTTGCTCCTGTCACCCCCCCCCTCCTTCCCCTCTCCTCTCCCTGCCTCTCTCTCTCTCTCTCTCTCTCTCTCTCTCTCTCTCTCTCTCTCTCTCTCTCTCTCTCTCTCTCTCTCTCTCTCTCATTACCTGTGCTTCAATGCTCTTTTTTTTTTCGTCTTTTAATTATGCTTTCATTTACTGCGTGATTTTTCCTCCCCATGCTTACCTTTCATCATTGTGGCTCAGCTTAATTTTTAACTGCTTCCGTTCGCTCCTCTCATTCTCACCCTTCTCTGCCGGCTCTTCATTCATTCAGGGCTCTCTACACGTTATTTCACCTAATTCTGAGTCCTATCCTGTTGTTCTGTACCATTTTACTTCTTTCTTTTTTCCTCCTACACATTTTTTTTTTTTTGTTTCTCACATAAACGTCTATCGTCATTTCATCGTTTTTTTTTTTCTAGTGTTCAAAAAGACCTTTTATTCTTTCTCCATCCTTTTCTTTTCCTCCCACACGTACGTTACTAATCCAAAGTCCTACACTAGTTTCCTCGCAGCATTTCCTCTTGTTCTTTCTCCTCCTACGTATTCTCTTTTATCACCATGTCCTGTTTTTTTTTTCACACCTTTTTTATTCATTCCCCCAGTTGTCATCGTCTCTTCCTACACATTATTTCTCTCGTAGCATTTTGTATCCTTTTTCTCCTTTTCTTTGCCTATCGTCGTATCTTGCTCTGCTGTTCTTTCTTACATATTCTTTCCCGTTCTCTCTTCTTTTTCTACTTTACCAACATGCCATATCGAAGTGACAATCCCTTTCCCAGACTCCCTCATCTTACTTACCTCCGCCCTCCTCCTAAGTACTACCTTCACCTCAGCGGGCGGCAGGTCAGAGAGAGAGAGAGAGAGAGAGAGAGAGAGAGAGAGAGAGAGAGAGAGAGAGAGAGAGAGAGAGAGAGAGAGAGAGAGAGAGAGAGAGAGAGAGAGAGAGAGAGAGAGAGAGAGAGAGAGTAGAGAGGTCAAGGGTGACTGTAATGCGAGCGACCGGCAGAGAGAGAGAGAGAGAGAGAGAGAGAGAGAGAGAGAGAGAGAGAGAGAGAGAGAACCAACCAGCACAAGAACGATTATTTACGTCAGTGGTGTGCTGCCTCTCTCTCTCTCTCTCTCTCTCTCTCTCTCTCTCTTCCTTATATATCCTGTTCTTCCACACTTAGGGCACTAGTAGAAGTAAATAGATAAACAGTTATACCCTTGCTATAGACGATACACCAATTTCTCTCTCTCTCTCTCTCTCTCTCTCTCTCTCTCTCTCTCTCTCTCTCTCTCTCTCTGAAAGGTATATGTAAATGGTTCGCCACCCTGCCACCAGCACACGCCCGCCCTAAGAACAACAGGTAGAGGAAGGAAGGAAGGAAGGAAGGAAGGAAGGAAGGAAGGAAGGAAGGAAGGAAGGAAGGAAGGAAGAAAGGAAGGAAGAAAGGAAGGAAGTAAGGAAGGAAGGAAGGAAGGGGTAATGAGAGTGTCACAGAGCTAAGAAGTCTAGCAAAAGAAAGGGGTCTGAATAGTGACTGGTTTTCCTCCTCCTCTTGTTTCTCCTCCTGCCAGCTACACCAATCTCCTCCTTACCCTCCATGTTCTCATTCTGGGCACCATGATATAAGAGAGGCTGCTATCAAGACGCCTGCTCTGTTATGGATGGGTTGGGGATTCGGGATTGGAATAGTGGTGGTGGTGGTGGTGGTGGTGGTGGTAATAGCATTAATCTATGTAATAAGATGATAGAATATTTTTTTCCTCCTCCTTTTCTTTTTTTTTATCCAACTTCTCTTTCGTCCTCTTCTTGTGGTTCTGCTTCTTTCTATTCATATTTCCTTCTTTTTTATTTTCATCCTTCTTTCCTTTATGCATCTTCTCTTTCGTCTTCTTCTCCTGATTACGTTTCTTTATCTTTCTGTCTCTCCTCCTCCTCCTCCTTCTCCTTCTATCCTCTTATTTTTCATACCTGTCTTCCTTTCCCCAATTTGCATTACCTTTTCTTCTCCGTGATGATACCGAACACACACACACACACACACACACACACACACACACACACACACACACACACACACACCATCACCACCAGTTAGCCTCACCAAACACCCATTCCAACATCACTTACCCTCACCCCCATCACAATTAGACCCCCATCACCACACCTACCACCACCATCACCACCACTACCACCAGTCTGCCCCACCACCACCACCACCGCCACTTAATAATGAGGTTCCTACGTTGAAGCTTCGGGATAATATTGTATCGTGAGTTCCCGTGGCGTTTTCCTCGACCACAGGTTAAAGATGACCCTGCAGACTGGTAGTGGTGGTGATGGTGGTGGTGGTGGTGGTGACAAGAACGATATTTTTTTCAACACGACGATTACAGTAGATGGAAAGAAGACAACAGAAAAAAAAAAGGAAGGTAACGGCTATGATAATAATAAAAATAACGACTAGAAAGAAAATAAGAGCGACAGAACTGAGGACGACCACCACTACTATTACTATAACTACACACACACACACACACACACACACACACACACACACACACACACACACACACACACACAAATATACGTAAAACAATCACAAATTCACGTGGTGTAGAACAAAACAAAAAAAAAGTCAGAAAACAATGAGAAATAAGAAGAAATGATGCATAAGTGAGATCAAAAGAACAGAGGCAAAAAATGAATAAATAAAAAAAAAAAAAAAAAAAATATATATATATATATATATATATATATATATATATATATATATATATATATATATAACTTGTAGTGGGAAAGAAAGAAAGAAAGAAAGAAAGAAGGAAGGAAGGAAGGAAGGAAGGAAGGGGAAAAAAAGAGCAAAAATAATACAAGATGAGTGCATAAGAGAAGAAGAGAGAAGTGCACGAGTGGAGTTCATTAAGGCAGGTGGTCTGATCATTAGCGCTTCCACCTCCACCTCCACCTCTTCCTCCACCTCCTCAATTTCTTCCTTCCCCAATAACACGAGCACTAATAAAAGACAAGTGTGTGTGTGTGTGTGTGTGTGTGTGTGTGTGTGTGTGTGTGTGTGTGTGTGTGTGTGTGTGTGTGTGTGTGTGTAATTCACCTCGGTCGCCTACTGCCAGCCAGTCTTCCCCATTAAGGAGCGAGCTCAGAGCTCATAAACCGATCTTCGGGTAGGACTGAGACCACAGCACACTCCACACACCGGGAAAGCGAGGCCACAACCTCTCGAGTTACATCCCGTACCTTTTTACTGCTAGGTGAACAGGGGCCACACATTAAAAGGCTTGCTCATTTGCCTCGCCGCTTACTCGAACCCGGCCCTCTCGATTGAGTCGAGCGGGCCGGGTTGTGTGTGTGTGTGTGTGTGTGTGTGTGTGTGTGTTTTCACTGTTTGATCTGCTGCAGTCTCTGACGAGACAGCCAGACGTTACCCTACGGAACGAGCTCAGAGCTCATTATTTCCGATCTTCGGATAGGCCTGAGACCAGGCACACACCACACACCGAGACAACAAGGTCACAACTCCTCGATTTACATCCCGTACCTACTCACTGCTAGGTGAACAGGGGCTACATGTGAAAGGAGACACACCCAAATATCTCCACCCGGCCGGGGAATCGAACCCTGGTCCTCTGGCTTGTGAAGCCAGCGCTCTAACCACTGAGCTACCGTGTGTGTGTGTGTTTGATTTGCTGCAGTCTCTGACGAACGGAACGAGCTCAGAGCTCATTATTTCCGATCTTCGGATAGGCCTGAGACCAGGCACACACCACACACTGGGACAACAAGGTTACTCCTCCTCGATTTACATCAAGTACCTACTCACTGCTAGGTGAACAGGGATTACACGTGAAAGGAGACACACCCAAATATCTCCACCCGGAGATATTTGTGTGTGTGTGTGTGTGTGTGTGTGTGTGTGTGTGTGTGTGTGTGTGTGTGTGTGTGTGTGTGTGTGTGTGTGTGTGTGTGTGTCCTGCCGTGCCCCGCGTATCTTCCTAACATTTTTCATATCTGCGAACAAGGAAGAAAAAAAAAGAAAGAAAACACGAGAGGATGAAAGAAGGGGAGGAGGATTAGGACAAAG
>NC_059297.1:1625579-1633079 GCF_017591435.1 Portunus trituberculatus | reverse complement strand
GTAAAGTAAGAGGAGCTGCTACACATGTATGAAAGATACTTACGTATTTCTACTAATCGTCCTCATGCATGAATTTGTCTACCATTCCTTCAAAGCTTCCTATAATCACTCAGCACTGCCTAGTCTATTACATTTATAGTAATGTCCTTGATTGTCTTGGGTTTTCATGAAGGTTTATTTCAAAGGCCACTGAGATTTATTAGGTTATCGTCATTTTTTTTTTTTTTTGTGTGTGTCTGTGGTTGTACAAAACATTTGTTATATTATCACTGAAACTATGAAAACACACTTCCAAAGGCTACTCATTTGAATTACAGCCTGTTATAAGAAATACACTAACATCAACCCCTTCAGTGCCATGACACGCTTCCATATTCATTCTGCTTATTATTTCATCATTTTATAAAGCATTTGAAACTTATGTAGGGGGTTTAAAATAGTAAAGACTGTGGCCATTAATCTTTTGACCGCCACTGATCCTTATGTCAATACAATGGTCTAATCGTACACAAATACCAAGGTAAAAATATGTCCCAGTACTGAATGGGTAGAAAAAAAAAGTAATTTCCAGTACATACAGTTAATAGTGGTATGAATAGGATGTCATTCCGGTATTGACAGCACAGAATACTAATCAAACCTTCCCTCGAACCATAAAAAAAAAAACACCTTTGAAAAACCTTAATTATTTTCACTACATCCTTTCCAAAGCAGACAAGGTAAAATGTTTGCAATGGATCACTCTATTTTTCTCTCCTTCTCCCTCTCAGTGTTGCAATCTTCCTCCTCCTTCGTCTTCTTCCTCCACCTCCTCCGTCTCAATCTTCTTTCCTACTACACCTCTTCCTCCTCCTTTTCATCCATCTCTTCCTTCTACCACCACCACCACCACCACCACCACCACCTTCCATCTCCCTTCTCAATCATCGCAAACAATCAGAAAAAAAAAAAGGTAACTGGATCCTACGCAAAGTTTAATCTGATTTTAGGCTCGTATTCTCAAACACTTATGCGCTTCCCCTCCACTATTTCAAAAGTCTTTATTGAAATTTACAAGAGATTATTGAGATGTTTTTACAGTTCTACAGACAGTGACAAGATTTCTGCATTATTAACTGGAGAAAACCCCCGCTAAGCATCTCTGTGGCCCTTGAAAATAGTCGTGGCGAGAGAGCAAAGCGTTTGTGAATATGAACCTAAGAAGATACGTGGTATAAACAGCCTTGCGGTCGCCAGCCACCACAAGATGAAGAGTTACCGCGGCGAGGAGCTGAGCCTGAGTGATGGGGTGGTGTGGGCTTGACACTGGCTGACTGATGGGCCGGAGGTGTGGCAAAGTAAGAGTTGACTTATGGATGTTGTGGTGGTGGTGGTGTTGGTGGATCGACTTTCTGGCCAAAACAAGCCCAATATTTCACTCACGTAACGCTGGAAGGAAGGAAGGAAGGAAGGAAGGAAGGAAGGAAGGAGAGAGAGAGAGAGAGAGAGAGAGAGAGAGAGAGAGAGAGAGAGAGAGAGAGAGAGAGAGAGAGAGAGAGAGAGAGAGAGAGAGAGAGAGAGAAGAGAGAGAAGAGAGAGAGAGAGAGAGAGAGAGGAGTCAATAAGGCAAGAAAGAAAGAAAGAAAGGAAGGAAAAAGGAAGGAAAGCACTGTATTCGGGAAGAAAGAGAGGAAGGAAAAAAGGATGGGTTAAACAAAGGAAAGGAAGAATTCTTGGAAGAAGGAAGGAAGGAAAGAGAAAGAAGGATTTTAGAAAGGAAAGAAAACAAGGAAAAAGAAAACAAATGAAAGAAGGATGGAAGGAAAGAAGAAAGGAAGGGGGTCATCAAAAAAGCAGGAGAGAGGAAGGAAAGGGAGGGAGGGAGGGAGGGAGGGGATGAGGGTGGGAAAGTCAGACCAGCAGGAAGGCTCTTCACTGTTAAGATTGGTATATTTTTAGAGCCAGGCCGGTGGTGGTGGTGGTGGTGGTTGGTGGTGGTGGTGGTGGTGGGTGGTCAGCTAAGAAGCACCACCACTTACTGCCTGACCTCTACCACTCTTTCACCACCACCATCACCACCATTACTCCTATTCTACTCTCTCTCTCTCTCTCTCTCTCTCTCTCTCTCTCTCTCTCTCTCTCTCTCGGACTGTTCTTGTTGGTTATTTCCTTACTCAAAACGCAAGTGGAAATAAGGAGGTAAGTGAAGATCTGACAAGTTCCTCGCTATTTGGCTCATTTTCTGATGCTTTTACGTGCAAATCGGCTGGTAAACTTCGACTGTGATGAAGGAAATAACGCTTGCAACACCTAACCAAACCTAACCTAACCTAACCTTTGTAACAGTAACTTAACCTAACCTATTCTAACCTACCTTAACCTTTGCAAACACACACCTTATCTAACCTAACCTAACTTTTGCAACAGTAACCTAACCTAACCTAAACTAACCTTTGCAAACACACACCAGCCTCCAGAGTAGTTGTGTAAAGTTTAGACAAAAGAAACGTTTACTGAGAGGCAGGACCCAGGAACGTTTAAGAATCTAATCACGTGACCTGACTCGTTTCCCCCACCTGCCTAACTTTGTCCCTCACCTGTCAATTAGTCCACCACACACACACACACACACACACACACACACACAGAGAGAGAGAGAGAGAGAGAGAGAGAGAGAGAGAGAGAGAGAGAGAGAGAGAGAGAGAGAGAGAGAGAGAGAGAGAGAGAGAGAGAGAGGTCACGCACGTGGTAGCTCCGTGTTTTCGTGGTGTTACAGTGGTTTAACAAAGTGCAGTGTTGTGAAAATTTCAGTGCTTGAAGTGCTAAGTGTCCTGGTGTCCATGTAAAAGTGTAAGGTGTGCTAAGCCTTGCAATAGTGTTGAAAAATCACTTGAAAAGAGTGTTTGTACCCGTGCAGTGACCGAGACCCGGGCCTGACCTGACGCGAGGCCTAAGGCAGCACACAGTTGCCAAATCTCTCCAAGGTAGTTTTTAAACAACCTGTATCTCTCTCTCCGTGGCTGGTTTGGCTTGACTTGTGGGAGAGGTAGTTAGTGTCGTGTGTTTTTTGTGCGCCTGTGGGGAAGTGCTTTGTGTTCTGTGCCAGTGTTCAGTGTCTGTGTTCACGAGTGTGTTAGTGTCGCACGTGTCGTTTAGAGCCAACACTCGTTGTCGCCCCACACCTGGCTCCACAATTCCCCAGGAATCACTTATCCTCTCCCTCAATGTCTAGCCCCGCCCATCGCCCCATAGCCAGGCGAGACTTGCCTGGCTACCAGCCACAGAATTGGTGTTGCGTTTGTGGCAAAGCAACACTTAAGACTCAACACGTGAGCTGTGACGAGGAAACCTGCCGTAACCTTTGTCACAACAGCTGCCTTGGGGATACGCCAGTCTTCAAGTGTAGCTACACGGAGCAGCTACGACTCCAAGCAAACATCCCGGACCCCGTCACCTACATCATCGAGGAGACTGATACACCCCAACGCCACTACCGGACGATAGTGGGGAGAGTCAGTGGGAGGGCTTGGAGAGAGAGAGCTAGTTTCACTAGTTGAGAAGCTCACTGAGGAAGCCTCTCAACAAAACTGTGTGATTAAGTCCCTCCAGGACGACCGAGACTTGATCATACAACACAGAGACGTGTTTGCTGCGGCTCTCAGAGTAGCAGACAGGCTGATAGCGTCAAAACAGCGCCAGACGCAAGTAGCCACACGCTCTCAGGCAGTCAGCGCCCACGCAGAGTCAATTGACGAACACTGGGAGGTGGTTTGTCAGGACTCTGAGAGGTGGAGGACGTGGTGGAGCTCGGATAAACCGCAACAGCTCCGCCACTCAGCTGTTTTCTCAACTTCCACCTTCCCTTCGCCTGCCCGGGAAACAACGACCGCTCCGCCTACCTCCACTGCTTCCACCGCCACACAGAGCGACTGTGACACCTCCCCAGCGTCTACTGTCACTCCTTCTGCCACACAGAGTGACTGCTCGGTACTCACTACCACGTCTACCGCCACACAGAGCAGCAGGGACTCTTCCTCCATAAACACAGCGAACGGAGTAGATCGCGGTGCCTCTGTTCGCCCACGAACCTCTCCTCAGACCACTTCAGGAGATTGGAGAAAAAGAAAACTAAGAGGAAGTGCAGCAGGACGCGAGGAAGGTGTCCAGCGAAGGACTGAGGACTCACCAGGCCACCAAGCAGACACAAAAGCGAGCCAAGGCAAAAGTGTGTGAGTACTGCTCACGGAAAGGACACACTTCTGCTACTTGCCACGCCAGAACTGACGATTTACGTCAGGAGCGTCTCCTACAGCGGCTCCTTACGGTGGAAAGACACACAGCCACACCCTTCCCACCTGCAGCGCCTCAGCCCGCCCACCACCTCACTTCATTTCAGTCCTTACCACAACCTCGCCCACTCCTTCCTCAGCCTGGTATCTGGAATCAGAGCCAGGGGCGGCAGTGGACCACTCCTCTTCACCAGTACCAGCAGTCGGCCGCGGACCCTAACCACCACCTCGGACTAGCAGGCCTCGCTCACTACCATCCCTCACCATGGTACAGCCAGCTTGCCCCGCCGCCAACTAAAGGTCGTCTCTAGCAACGTCCGTGGTCTCCGGACTAACCTTGCAGACTTATACCACAACTGTGTGCAACGACACAATGCAGACGTTGTTGTGGTGACAGAGACATGGCTGAACAGTGAGGTGGAGCCCACGTATGGCAGGATGCAGGGCTTCACCCACTGGGTGAGGAGGGACCGACAGGAGCGAACAGGAGGTGGAGTGGCTGTCTGCTTCAAGGAAGGAATGCAGGCCCAGCTACTCGACATAGACACGCCTCCACTGATGGAGATGATGTACTTCCGAGTAACGCTGGCAGACCGCTCAGCCCTCCTGCTGTGTGCCCTGTATCGCCCCCCGCGACAAGGGCCTGACTCACTCCTGTACCTGACTGAGACTTTAGACAACCTGATGATGGCACACAGCTGCAGCCACGTGCTGATTGTGGGGGATCTCAATCACCACCTGGAAAGAGACGCCTACGAGAATCTCCTGGAGGTGCAGGGTCTGACAGATCATGTCACCTTCCCCACACATGAACGAGGAGGGACATTAGACCCTGTCATCTCAGACTACCAGGAGGACAAGCTTCAGTGTCATCAGCTGGGGCTCGTGGGCAGCTCTGATCATCACGCTGTACTGACACAGCTGGAAGTGGGCGTGGCTCAGGACGAGGCCACCACCCGCACCATCTGGCTGTGGAACAAAGCAGACTGGGCTTCCCTGCGCCGCGACCTGACCCACACCCCATGGGCCACTCTGCTACAGGGAGGAGCAGAGAGTGAAGCACTTGCACTCACCTCTCACCTTCTCGCCCTCCAGAGACGCCACGTCCCACACAGGAATACACCACCAGACCGACGGATCAGCCATGGTTTGGCTACCGTTGCCGTGTTGCTGCTGAGGCAAAGTATGCTGCCTGGCTCCGCTACAAGAGGAACCCGACTCGGCGCAACAAGGACCTGCATAGGGCTGCATGCAGGAGGATGGTGGTAACCAGCAAGTGGGCCTTAAAAAAGTGGGAGGAAAGCCTGCGCCGGAAACTGTGTGGCACTGGCGTAGGAAACAAAACTTGGTGGTCCCTTGTTAAGGACAAACAGGAACTGGCCACCAAGAATCCATCCCTCCCTCAGCAAGCAGGACGGTACTGTCGCCACCAGCAGTAAGGAGAGGGCACAGTTGCTGGCTTCCTTGTTTGCTGGAAAAATGAAGGTGGGGAATCCACAGCAGCCACCGCCTCAGCTGGTCCAGCAATGTGAGAAGACTGTCACCATGGTGGAGGTGACGCATCAGCAGGTGAAGCGATTATTGCGGGGGCTGGACACACAGAAAGCCACCGGCCCTGATGACATCAGCCCGCACCTGCTGAAGCGATGCTCCCAGGAACTGGCTGCCCCTCTCACCCAAGTCTTCACAACTTGTGTACGGGAAAACGTCTGGCCTTCAGTGTGGAAGGAGGCTCGAGTAGTTCCTGCACAAAAAAAGCTCCAGGACGGACCCAAAAAACTACAGACCCATATCCCTGTTGTCAGTGGTGGGTAAAGTGTTTGAGAGGGTCGTGGCAGAGGTGGTGTGTAGCCATCTCAAGGACAATGCCCTCCTCTCAGACCAACAGTTTGGGTTCAGACCTGGAAGGTCAACCTCCGACCTAATGATGCTTCTCACCAGGCAGTGGCAGGACGCCCTCGACGACGGCAAGGACACTATAGTGGTTGCTTTGGACATAGCTGGAGCTTTTGATAAAGTATGGCACAACGGATTACTAGAAAAGCTTCGTGCTAAAGGCATCCAGGGTGGCTTGCTACGACTCCTGGGAAATTACCTGCAGGACAGAAGCCTCAAGGTGGTTGTCAACGGGCAAACATCTGAGTCCCTGCCTGTGGAGGCATCAGTGCCACAGGGTTCAATTCTTGGCCCACTCCTGTGGAATATCTACGTGGATGATCTTCTCCAGCTACTGCCAGGAGTCAAGGCCTATGCTGATGACTGCACCCTCTCCTATACCTATCCACGCCAGGACAGTGGGCGGGCTGCTGAGGCCATCAATCAGCAGCTACGAGTGATAGAGGAGTGGGGTGCTCGCTGGCAAGTGACATTCGCGCCGGAGAAGACACAGGCAATGGTTGTCTCTCGGTCCCCAGCCGCCATGGCAGCAATGGCAGGAAAGTTGTCTTTGGCGCTGCTGCTCTCCCACTCCAAGATGACGTCAAGATACTTGGAGTGGAGGTGGATCGAGGGCTGAGGTTTGACAGCCATGTCAAAACCATTGCCAAGAAAGCCTCTCACAGGATCTCCGCTCTCAGAAGGATCGCCAGTTTCCTCGACAGGAAGGGAGACTGCTGCTGTACAAGGCACAGGTGCGGCCCCACCTTGAGTACGCAGCTCTCTCCTGGATGTCCTGTGCCGCCACACACAGAAGGAGACTGGACAGCATCCAACGCCGCGCCATACGGCTAGTAGATGCTGCAATACCACCTCACCCAGAGCCTGAGCGTCCCTTGATTCACTGGAACACCGCAGAGATGTGGCGGCGATCGTAGTGTTCCATAAGGCACAGGTGCAAAGAGTGCCACATCTGGCAGGGCTGCGTCATCCTCTGAGAGTCACCGCACGGAGCACGAGAACGGTGCTCAATGGTGGTGACGCCGTAGAGGTGCCGCGATCCCACGGGTGTCAGCATCAACGCACCTTCGCAGGACGCGTCTCCAGGATGTGGAACTTGTTCACGGCCGCGGTGCCTCACGTCCAGGAGATGAACACACACAGTGTCAAACTGATGGCACATAAGTGGAGACAGACACTGCCAACTCCTCTGACACTCTTTGTGACGTGACACTCAGTGTAGTGCAGTGCGTGAATAGTGCTAGTGAAGTGAAAAGAACAGTGCTCCATTTACATGCTGACCATCTTGTATATTATCTATTTTTAAGTCTTGTAAATATTGTAGAGAAATAGATTG
>NC_059297.1:1613079-1620579 GCF_017591435.1 Portunus trituberculatus | reverse complement strand
TACGTAACAATCCATATACATAACACTGAACATAACGTATATATGACTCAAAAGTATGTATGTATTATCATTTTTATTTTGCATGTATTACTGTTTTCATCTCTCTCTCTCTCTCTCTCTCTCTCTCTCTCTCTCTCTCTCTCTCTCTCTCTCAAGGTGAAAAGAATAACTAACCAACTTTATACTCATTTGTGTGGTGACGATAAACAGTCACAGAGAGGCTGTCACATGTAGACCTGGTGGCTTCTTGCAGCGTATGTGTTTGCGTGCTTCAGCCCTTCAGTACTGGGACGCATTTTTTACTACTAGTTTTGGGTATGATTGGACGATTTTATTTAGGATCTATGGAGGTCAGAAGATTAATGGCCGGAGTCTTCAGTATTCTAGTCCTAACATAAGTTTCTGAAGCAGTATAAATAAAATCACCAAACAGTAAGTAGAATGAATATGAAATCGTGTCATGGTACTTGGGGTTAATTGTAACAGTATTTTCTGGGCCACCTCCTTTGCAGTACATTAATTAGGCAAGGTGAGAGCAATACATTGACACTAATGATATATACACACTAATAATTATAGATGTGAGTGTTTGTGCATGTATACTTAAATATACATACACCACTACGACACTAATGATATATACAAACTAACTATAGAGGTGTGTGTGTGTGTGTGTGTGTGTGTGTGTGTGTGTGTGTGTGTGTGTGTGTGTGTGTGTGTGTGTGTGTGTGCATGTATACTTAAATATAAACACACAACTACCAAATAAGAAATGATTTTTTTCTTTTTATGGAATATGGAAAGCTGGCCAAGAGCAAAAAAAAAAAAAAAAAGAAATAAAAAGAAAGGCCCACTTGCTTGCCACTTCCCTAAAAGACTAAGAGAGTTGGCCAAAAATAGACAGATCAGGTGCCGCCGTAGTACAGTGGAACCATGCGTGCTTTGGGGTCCGAGGGGTCTCCAAGCGCACGGGTTCGAATCCTGTTCACGGTCTGAGTGTAGGTTGGGCTTCCTCACTCGGGGCAACGGTTTCCTAGCGGGTGGGCTTTGAGATAGGAGGTACCCCAAAAAGTATCCCTTTTAGCCCAGAAATTCCCGTGAAAAGCCCACATGGCAAAAAAAAAAAAAAAAAAAAAAATCTGGGACAAATGTCTTGAAATACCTCATACTGATACTACACACACACACACACACACACACACACACACACTTCTTCACAAAGCACCACATCCACACACCACCACCATCACCACCACTAATACAATTTCATTCCCGTCCGCAGCAAACAAATACAATAACAGAAGTTGAAAAGAAAAAAAAAAAAAAAACGAAGAGAAAAAAGTAAAAAGAAGGAAAAAAACACTGGTGAGGTTTTGAGAATTCTCGTAGGAAATTGAGTGAACGTTCTTAAGGAAAAGAAGGAGGAGGAGGAGGAGGAGGAGGAGGAGGAGGAGGAGGAGGAGGAGGAGGAGGAGGAGGAGGAGGAGGAGGAGGAAGAGGAAGAGGAAGAGGAGGAAGAGGAGGAGGAGGAGGAGGAGGAGGAGGATTATCTTCAACGTTTGTTATCTCCTCTCCATCCTCTTCCCACATCATTTCCCTCAACCTACCCCTCCCCTCTCCAATCTCCCCAACTCTCTCTCTCTCTCTCTCTCTCTCTCTCTCTCTCCGTTACACACACACACACACACACACACACACACACACACACACACACACACACACACACACACACACACACAAACCAGCCAAGAGGGAACAATAGAGAAAGAGAAAGCAGCATAAATGGACGGAAAAAAATAGACAGGCTGACAGAAAGACACATCGATCGAGAGACAGATAGATAGAAAAGTACACGAACTAGAGACTTACTGGTAGATAGATAAAACAGATAGATAAACAGATACATGAATATGGATAACTATACACACATGTAGATACACGGAAAAATGGACGGAAACACAAGGTAAGAATATTAATGAGCAGACAGATAAACAGACACAGACAGACAGACATGTAAATAAAAAGATGGATGGATGAAAATAAGAAAAAAAGAAAAATAGTTTGGATAAGAACTTCACAGGTCGATCGATATGAAAACCATCAGATATAGAACAAGAGAGAGAGAGAGAGAGAGAGAGAGAGAGAGAGAGAGAGAGAGAGAGAGAGAGAGAGAGAGAGAGAGAGAGAGAGAGAGAGAGAGAGAGAGAGAGAGAGAGAGAGAGAGAGAGAGAGAGTTACCTGGCAAGTTCAAGAGGAGAGACTGTTCTGAGGCAGGTGTTGAGAGAGAGAGAGAGAGAGAGAGAGAGAGAGAGAGAGAGAGAGAGAGAGAGAGAGAGAGAGAGAGAGAGAGAGAGAGAGAGAGAGAGAGAGAGAGAGAGAGAGAGAGAGAGAGAGAGAGAGAGAGAGAGAGAGAGAGAGAGAGTTATACATAGGAGAAGAAGGAGGAGGAGGAGGAGGAGGAACAAATGTAATGAGAAACAATGAGAAGGAGAGAGAAAGAGGAGGAGGAGGAGGAGGAGGAGGAGGAGGAGGAGGAGGAGGAGGAGGAGGAGGAGAACAGGTGTTGGGAGATAAGATGATATGAGTTGAGCTGAAAGAAATACTGAGAGAGAGAGAGAGAGAGAGAGAGAGAGAGAGAGAGAGAGAGAGAGAGAGAGAGAGAGAGAGAGAGAGAGAGAGAGAGAGAGAGAGAGAGAGCGCCCGATGTTGTTAGTATAGTGGTGGTGGTGGTGGTAGTTATGTTAGTGGAGGCCTGAAGGGGAAGCGAGAAGGGCAGGAAGGGAATGAGGGACGAAGGGAAGGGATGAGGGGAGGCGGTTGAGGGGAGACAAGTTCGCTGTTAAGAGATTTATTGTGTTGGGGAGTGGGCAGGGCATTCTTGATGGGTGGAGGAGGAGGAGGAGGAGGAGGAGGAGGAGGAGGAGGAGGAGGAGGAGGAGGAGGAGGAGGAGGAGGAGGGTTTAGAATAGGACGATGAGAACGATGACGACAAGGAAGGAGGAGGAGGAGGAGGAGGAGGAGGAGGAGGAGGAGGAGGAGGAGGAGGAGGAGGAGGAGGAGGAGGAGAGAGGAGGAAGAAGAAGAAGAAGAAGAAGAAGAAGAAGAAGAAGAAGAAGAAGAAGAAGGAAAGAAATGTGTTCAGATTTTTCCACAATTTATTATTATCTATTCATCTCCTTTATTTATTCATATATTTCCACACTAAGAATGCCTACGTGTGTGTGTGTGTGTGTGTGTGTGTGTGTGTGTGTGTGTGTGTGTGTGTGTGTGTGTGTGTGTGTGTGTGTGTGTGTGTGTGTGTGGGTGTGTGTGTGTTTCAGGTCGCGTCTCGCTCACTCGTTGAGAATATTACGTCCCTCCACAACACCTGTCCTCCTTGCCAAGTAAAACACGAGCAAGGCCTAAGAGCATCTGCCTCCTCCTCCTCCTCCTCCTCCTCCTCCTCCTCCTCCTCCTCCTCCTCCTCCTCCTGGTGTCGTTGTTAATGTTATTGTGGATGGCTGTGGTGGTGTTAGTCTTATTGTTATTCTTTTTCTTCTTCGTCGTCTTATATTTTTTTCTTTTCTCTCCTTGTTGTAATTTTGACCTCCTCTTCCTCCTCCTCCTCCTCCTCCTCTTCCTTCTCCCTCTCCTCTCCTTCTCCTCCTCTTCTTCTTCCACCTTCACCTCATCCTTCGTCGTCGTCTTTTTTTCCTTTCTCTCGTAATTTTGATCTCATACCCTTCCTTTCCCTCCTCCACCTCCTCCTCCTTCCCCTCCTACTTGCTTTCCTCCTTCATCCTTTACCTCCCCCTCCTCCACACATTCACATACAAACTGAGCCCCCGTACATTGCTTACTTGCTATTATACGAGCGAGACAAATCACCATACAAGGCTATCAACTTGGTACACTTACTTAGGTGACGGGGCAGCTTGTGGCGCCCTGGTAGCACTGCGCAAGGGCCACGGGAGGGAGTACATACCTGGAATTGAGAGAGATTCGTCAGGTAAATGCGTAAGGAGATGGGTCGGTAGGTAGATTGATGGGTAGAGAGAGAGGTAGGTAGATAGGTAGGTATAGAATAGACACATAGGGAAATACTTTTATTTATATAGATACATTCATTCAGAAAGGTATATAGATATATTGACATATACAACTGACTGAATGACAGGTATATAAACTGATAGGTAGAGATATTGATAGATGGGCAGAATGACAGGGAGATAAATATAAATAGATAAATAGATAGAAACACAAATACAGTCATACAGACATACAGATAGACAGAAAGACAAATAAACTGATAGACAGACAGAATCTTAAGTAGTAACAGGGACCAAAAAATAAGAATAAAAAAAGCATAACACTTCTAATCGTCACATTTTCATTCATTTTCTTTGTTAATTTATCTATTTTTGGAGGATAATAGTGAAAATAGTCTTACGCAGGGGGGTTTACATAAATCTTTTCTCTATGCAGCAAGAATGAAAAGATAGACTGCCTCTCACCTTTGCACTTTCTTAACTCTCTTATTTTGTCTATTTTTATTCCTTTCAAGTTTGCTGTACGTAATAATGATGAAAAAATAATAATATATAATAATAATAATAATAACAATCTGCCCTCTCTCTCTCTCTCTCTCTCTCTCTCTCTCTCTCTCTCTCTCTCTCTCTCTCTCTCTCTCTCTTCATATTCTTCATTTATATTCAGTGTGCTGCATATAATAATAGTGAGAAAATATACATATCTTCCATCTTTTACAATTTACTTATCATTTTTCTTAATCTGCAATATGTTACAAGGATTCTGAAAATATCCCTCTTGTTGCTTCCACTGTTTCCACTTTTTACTCTTTTTCCTTTTAAATTTGTCGTAAGTATTAATAGTAAAAACCTCAACGTCCACCTTTACCCTTCCACGCGATCTTTCCTTTATTTCCAGAGTGTCAAGAATCACGCCAGGTGTAATAAAGAACAAAAGAATGAAAAGAACAAGCATATTTTTACCCTGCCCCACAATATTGGAATGCATTTTTTACCTTGAGATTTGTGTACCATTTGGCCATTTTACTGGCATTAGCAAGGGTCTATGAAGGTCAAAGATTATCTCCTTGAGTACCATAACGCGTTTTTATATTCATTCAGCATACTATTTGGTGATTTTGTACAGCTTCAGAAACTTATGTGGGGGATTAAAATAGTGGATGGTGACCATTAATGTCCTGATCTCCATGGACCCTTGCTGGTGTCAATAAAATGGTCTAATCGTAAACAAATCTCAAGGCAAAAAATGTGTGCCAGTATTGAAGGTGTTAATGGGTCAGTCTTCACTAGTTTAATCCCCTACATGAGTTTCTGAAGCTGTATAGACTCACCCAATTTTAACCAGAATGAATATGGAAACGCGTCATGGTACTGAAGGGTGTTTAATAACGTAATAACTCTAGTAACCAAACAAAGAGGACAAGACGTGGAAAAAAATAAAAACAGAGAAAGAAGGAACACACGCAAATGAAGAAAGGAAAAAAAGAAACGAAAGAAAAAAATTAGGACAAAAGAAACAGATGAAAAAAAACAAAGGAGAGAAAAAAAAACACGAAAAGAAAAAGTAGAAGAAAGGAGGCAAAAAGGCGGAAACGAACAAAGTAACAAAGAAACAAAAATTAGGAAAAGGAGACAATGGAGGAAGAAGGAAAAGCATAAACGAGAAAAAAGTATTCACAGGTACATGATTTTTACAGAACCCCTTTCCCTCTCTCTCTCTCTCTCTCTCTCTCTCTCTCTCTCTCTCTCTCTCTCTCTCTCTCTCTCTCTCTGAGCCCACAAAACACGCCAATAGGTTACCAGGTCAAAACAAGAGCAAACATGGAACCCGATGCAAGTACGAGTATTTTTAGAACAGGAGTAATATGCAGCGTAAACCTACACATGTTTCACTACAGTAATACAGGGAGAGAGCCAGCCACCCATCCACCCAGACCCCAACCAGCCAGCCAGCAGGACTCTTCACTTACTCCACCTTCTCGCAGCCAATCCCTGACTCCCACACATACGAGAAATGAGGAACTGGCGAGGAGAAAAGAACAAGAACATCCACGTGTGTGTGTGTGTGTGTGTGTGTGTGTGTGTGTGTGTGTGTGTGTGTGTGTGTGTGTGTGTGTGTGTGTGTGTATGAGGCGGTGGCTGCGAACGTAATCATCTGCATTGTGGTGAGCAAATGAGGTAGATGGATTACGAGAAGCCGAACCCAGCCAGACTAAACCTGTCTGGCCCCGGCAAGATGATAAGATGATTGCTGCGTTCCGTCAAATGTCGAGACGGTGAGGGCGGAGTTGGTGAGTGCAAGAGAAATGAATATAACGAAATCTATAAAAAGAAATATATGAGTAAAATAGTCAAGAAAAACTGAAAAAAAGTATATTAATGAAATGTTTCGCAATAGTACAAATAAATAGATACGGTAGTAAAAACAAAAAAAAGAAAAAGAAAAAGAAAAAGAAGATAAAGAAAAGAAAAGAATGAAAAAAAAAGGAAATAAAACCAACAAAATCATATTTCGTAACAGCACAAAGATAAAAGAGTAAAGAACCAGACAAGAAAAAAAAAAAATGAACAAAAATGAGACATACAAAACATTAAAAATAAAATACGAAAAGATATATTAAAAAATCACGTTTCGTAACAGCACACCAATAACACAGAAGGGTCTCAGCGGCGTAATATCACCTTTACTCCGTGGCAATTACCTGAGCCAGTGTCCTTGAGGGTACAGCTCTACAGTTACATATACGAGAATCATATTGACACCACAATGATACCTGGATGAGAGAGAGAGAGAGAGAGAGAGAGAGAGAGAGAGAGAGAGAGAGAGAGAGAGAGAGAGAGAGTGTGTGAGAGAGAGAGTGTGTGTGTGTGTGTGTGTGTGTGTGTGTGTGTGTGTGTGTGTGTGTGTGTGTGTGTGTGTGTGTGTGTGTGTGTGTGTGTGTGTGTGTGTGTGTGTGTGTGTGTGTGTGTGTGTGTGTGTGTCATTTCCAACAACACTTCGTACATCAAGAGAGTAGAGCACATTTCTATACCGTTCAACCCTTTCATTACTATTCAGTACGTTACACTTTTCCTTAGCCACACTTCTTCCCGCCGTACAATCGCTTCCAAACATTACACTGGGCAGGAATTACAAAACCCCATCCCTTTCATCATTTCCTATTCTGCAGGTGACTGTAAAGATTTCATACACTCTACAGCGCAGGGAATTGTCATATATCCCAGTAGGAGCGCTAAGACAAAGGATAACAACGCTACTACCACGAAATGAAACAGAGACGCAGAGCATACAATATCACGTTTACCATGACTAGTTCAACACTTAAGCGCAGGGAATTGTCACATATCTAAGTAGAAGCGATAAGACAAAGGATAACAATGCTATAATACTGAAGTGAAACAGAGAGGCAGAGAGAGGTCTAATATCACGTTTACCCCGACTATAGTACGAACAGGAGAAGCGAGTACGTAC
>NC_059297.1:1598079-1608079 GCF_017591435.1 Portunus trituberculatus | reverse complement strand
TGGATTGGCAAGATTTCTAGATTATTATAAGGAAAAGCTATCTTGAAAACCCAGGTAGTCGTCTCTGTGACCTTGGAAACTGTCGTGGTAAGACAGCAAGATGTTTCTCAATATAGGTGTTATATGGTCACACAATTGTAGCGGGAAGAACAGATGTATAAAGTAAGATATAGAGAGCTGAAGAGAGAGAGAGAGAGAGAGAGAGAGAGAGAGAGAGAGAGAGAGAGAGAGAGAGAGAGAGAGAGAGAGAGAGAGAGAGAGAGAGAGAGAGAGAGAGAGAGAGAGAGTATATATTTACCTATAAAAAAACAAAACTGAAAAGTAAACGAAGCTATAGAGAACTTTTACTCCAAATTATCACTTCATAACGTCTGAGTCAGTAAACTTTGAAATAAATAATAAACAGAAGAGATTATGTACCCCAAAAATTACTTAACCCGTTCAATACTAGGATACATTTTTACCTTGAGATTTGTGGACGATTAGACCAATTTTTAGTGACATTAGAAAGAATCTATGGAGGTCAGAGGATCAATAGCCAGTCTTCACTGTCTTAACCTGCCGCATAAGTTTCTGAAGCTGTATAAAATCACCAAATAATAAGCAAAATGAATACGGAAACACGTCATGGTACTGAAGGAGTTAAAACCACAAGAATATAAAATTTTTAACCTTATACCCACCACTACCACCACCACCATCACTACCACCAGCACAGCCCCAACAGATCACGCAACGCCCCCTCACGCATGTCTGGCCGGAGTGACTGAGTATATTAAGGCGCCAGCACACGTCCGTCACCACTTATCATCTGTGGATATGCAGACGCACGGACGCCGCCTCTCCACCGACTTCCACCTGGCGTACGCAAAAATAGAGAGAGGCGCTGTACATACCTGATAGTACTACGCCATATTCAGAAAAGCTTCACCCTCTCACCGCCATCATTTTCAAAGACCACAGAGACGATTAGCCGAGTTGTTAAAAGAATATTTGTCCTGTTGATAATGCAGAGAACTTGTTAAATGTCATTAGAATTATAGAAACACCCTTAAAAACCCGCGTCATTTCAACTAGAGCCCTTTGAAAATAGAGATGGTGCTGTGTGGAAGTGTTTCAGAATATGGGCCAGTATCTCACAGTATTCTGAGACATCGACCTTCGCACCTCCACTACTTGCATCTCTTTACCTCCCTTCTAGCCTTTCTATCATCTCCCTTCTTTTCTTTTATCTTATTATATTTGATTGTAATGTTGGTATTCCACAAGAGTGTAGTTGAAGTTACACGATTGTTTCAAGGTGTCTTTTGTTGCTTTTGTGACAGATTAACCCCTTCAATACTGTGGCACATTTTTATCTTGAAATTTGTGTACCATTAGGCCATTTTATTGTCATTAAAAAGGGTCTATGGAGCTCAGAAGATTAATGGCCAAAGTCTTCAATATTTCAATTCCCCCACATGAGTTTCTGAGGTAGCATAAAATCACCAAATAGTAAATGTCATGGCACTGAAGGGGTTGTCAAGATTTCTACA
Organism: Portunus trituberculatus; assembly: GCF_017591435.1. Lineage (NCBI taxonomy): Eukaryota > Metazoa > Arthropoda > Malacostraca > Decapoda > Portunidae > Portunus > Portunus trituberculatus. The sequence continues at coordinate 1,606,544 of NC_059297.1, read as the reverse complement.
TAACTGATACGAAAAACGCTCTTGTAAACCTGGTTATTCATCTCTGCGGCCTTGAAACTAGTCGTGGTGAGAGATGGGTGTTTCCGAATGAGGACAGGGTGGCTTAAGAACACTGCTGTTAACTCTCACTGGAACTATAACATTCTGACACATCCTGTACCTGACAAGTAATGAAGATAATGATCTAGAAACCTTCGTAAGGCGGTGTGAATTTTAGTTTTGCTTGGCTTAGTTTTCATCATTAACTATTTTTCATTTAGTTAAAGGTTAAAAAAATAAACTTTTTCATATAATTGTCTTCATTTTCTTTACTTTGCGTCATTTCTTCCATCTCTTCCTTTTCTTACTTCACCTATCGCTATTTCTCCTCTTTCTCTTCTTCTTTTTCTTCGTTACCCGAAATTTTGCGTCTATCATCTATTTATTTATTCATTTATTCATTTCTTTCTCCTTTCCATTTTCCCCTTCACTGATTCCTCGTCTTCCTTTTACTTTCCGCCCCTCATTCATCTCTTTTCGTCACTTCACCACTATCTCCTTTTTATCCTCCCCTTTTTATCGCCACCACCACCACCACCTGCTGCTCCTCCTCCTCCTCCTCCTCCTCCTCCTCCTCCTCCTCCTCCTTTTCCATTCCTCACCCCGTTCACGATTTCCTCGTTCCAGCATCCTTAAACAAAACAAAAGAACTCTAGGCTTGTGAAAATTAAGTAATCATGAATCCCATAACATATAACAACTCCAGTCATGAAAAAACTGCAGCACTTACTCAGAAACTTTCAATCCCTTCAGTGCCATGACGTATTTCTATATTCATTCTGCTTACAACTTTGCGATTCTACACACCTTCAGAAACTTATGTGAGGAATTGAAATAGTGAGGATTGTAGCCATTAATCTTGTGACCTCCATAGAACCTTCCTAATGTCAATAAAATGGTCTACTCGTATACAAACCTCAAGGTAAAAATGTGTTCCAGTATTGAAGGGGTTAAGGTATCGAGAGAGAGAGAGAGAGAGAGAGAGAGAGAGAGAGAGAGAGAGAGAGAGAGAGAGAGAGAGAGAGAGAGAGAGAGAGAGAGAGAGAGAGAGAGAGAGTGTGTGTGTGTGTGTTTACTGAGTTTGTTTCGTAATTTAACCCATGCAATAATTCACCGCTAACTTGGGACGAAGGATACACAGAAGGAAGGGGAAGGTGGGAGTGTTGCCGTCACGCCCTGAAGGAGTGACACGCCCAGGGCCGCCCCAGACTGACACCCCACCGGAACTCCCCTGCGACACCTGTCAAACCCCAGCCAGGATGACATGCCAGGGGTGAAACAGAGAGCTGCGGTACATGTTCCTGTGGGGCTCCTCCTCCTCCTCCTCCTCCTCCTCCTCCTCCTCCTCCTCCTCCTCCTACATTCAACCATGAAGTCAATATTACTGGAAGATAAAGCAATACAACACCTCAGCTCCTGACACACACACACACACACACACACACACACACACACACACAAGGAAAGACGGATATGAAGCGACAGGATTGCGTGTAAAAATTTGTAACAAAAAATATAATAAATGATAATGCAAAAAGTTAAACACATGAGTAACGATAAAGAAATTCAGTGTTAAGAGGAAGCCGCGTATAATTAGAGAAGAGGAAGTAGAGAAAGGACGGGCATAATTAAGTATTTGCCTGAATAAAGCACTGTATCAGTGGACTGTACAATTGCCACAGGGAATAATGCATGTAGCCGGTGTGCAGATAATATGGGGGAATTTACATATTAAGACACGACGAAACATTATATACCTTCACTTGACTTAATCCTGTTAAACGTAAATTGGTAAACACAGAAAAGTAAACACACACACACACACACACACACACACACACACACACACACACACACACACACACACACACACACACACACACACACACACACACACACACTCAGTGGTTAGAGCGTTGGTTTCACAAGCCAAAGGACCGGGGTTCGATTCCCCGGCCGGGTGGAGATATTTGGGTGTGTCTCCTTTCACGTGTAGCCCCTGTTCACCTAGCAGTGAGTAGGTACGGGATGTAAATCGAGGAGTTGTGACCTTGTTGTCCCGGTGTGTGGTGTGTGCCTGGTCTCAGGCCTATCCGAAGATCGGAAATAATGAGCTCTAAGCTCGTTCCGTAGGGTAACGTCTGGCTGTCTCGTCAGAGACTGCAGCAGATCAAACAGTGAAACACACACACACAAACACCGCGTATTGTAGTGGTTAGCACGCTCGACTCACAATCGAGAGGGCCGGGTTCGAATCCCGGTAAGCGGCGAGGCAAATGGGCAAGTCTCTTAATGTGTGGCCCCTGTTCACTTAGCAGTAAATAGGTACGGGATGTAACTCGAGGGGTTGTGGCCTCGCTTTCCCGGTATGTGGAGTGTGTTATGTGATCTCAGTCCTACCCAAAGATCGGTCTATGAGCTCTGAGCTCGCTCCGTAATGGGGAAGACTGGCTGGGTGACCAGCAGACGACCGAGGTGAATCACACAAACTCTCCTTGTAACTCCTTCACATGCACACCACCTGCAATGCTCCTCTTCTCTACACAGTCCTCTCCTGCTCCTCCTCCTCCTCCTCCTCCTCTTCTTCCTTCTCACTCCCACCATCACCTGCTATTAATTAACGTGTGGTCGCCGCCAATACATGCTGCGGCTCACCCTACGCACGTATCTACCTAAGCATCATCGACCCACTGCCCCGTTGCTAGGACGTGGCATGGCATCATTTACCTACACGTGCAACTCTCAACCGCCCACCTGCCTGCCTACCTGCCTGCATATCTGCCTGTTTAACTGCTTGTGTGTCAGTCTGTCTACTTACTTCCTTGTCTGTCTGTCTGTCTGTTCGTCTGACTGCCTGCCTATATGTTCGTCAACCTGTCTGTTCGTCTGCCTGCCTGTCTGTCTGTCTGTCTGCCTGCCTGTCTGTCTGCCTGCCTAACTGCTTGTCAGTCTGCCTGCCTGCCTGCCTGTCTGTTTGCCTGCCTAACTGCTTGTCAGTCTGCCTGCCTGCCTGCCTGTCTGTCTTTCTACCTGTATGTCTGTCGTCTGTCTATCATCTGTCTGTCTGTCTGTCTGCTTGTTTGCCTGTCTGTCTGTCTCCTGCCTGCGAGCCAGTCTGCCTGCCTGCCTGCCTGCCTGCCTGCCTGTCTGTCTGTCTGTCTGTCTGTCTGTCTGTCTGTCTGTCTGTCTGTCTGTGTGTCCGTCTATCTGTCTGTCTTTCTGTCTGTCTGTTTGTCTATCTGCTTGCCTGCCTACCTATCTATCGTGCTGGTCAATACAAATGCATAGGTATAACCAAAACTAACCTAACCTAACCTATCCTAAAACGCTTCATTCGCTCACCATCACTGCTTTCCAAGGCAGATAAACACAAACAAACAGACGCACAAATGTATAAACTGAGCCAAATATAGACATCTAGGAAGGAAACGTGTGCGTGCGTGCGTGCGAGCGAGCGTATACACACACACACACACACACACAAGGCAGGAAGAGAAGACTTCTGCTGTCATGTCACTTTAGGATCAATTTACATAATTAAGTTGAGCAATACTGAAGTAATTACAAGGTAGCGGAGAAACTCGATGCCTTAATGAGAGCAAAGGTAAAGGTATGAGAGAGAGAGAGAGAGAGAGAGAGAGAGAGAGAGAGAGAGAGAGAGAGAGAGAGAGAGAGAGAGAGAGAGAGAGAGAGAGAGAGAGAGAGAGAGAGAGAGAGAGAGAGAGAGAGAGAGAGAGAGAGGCAGACACAGACAGAAAGACAGAAAGACAGACTGATAGAAACACAGGCAGAGGTAATCTAAATATACAATAAAGGAAGGGAAGGGAAGGAAGGAAGGGAAGGGAAGAGTGGAGAGAAAAGAACAAAAGAAAAGAGAGATAAGAAGAAAAAGAAAGACAAGGGAAGCGTAGTAGTAAATGAACGGAAGGATAAGCGATAAGATAAGAGAATACGTACTATATATAATTATAAAAAAAAAATAGAAGAAAAGGGAAGAGGAAATGAAATAAACACAAAAAATAAAAGAATAATAAAAGGAGTCATAGAAAGAGGCTTGAACACACACACACACACACACACACACACACACACACACACACACACACACACACACACACACACAGGGAGAGTGACAGAAACGAAGATACAGACGTGAGATACACAATCACTCCTCTCTCTCTCTCTCTCTCTCTCTCTCTCTCTCTCTCTCTCTCTCTCTCTCTCTCTCTCTCTCTCTCTCTCTCTCTCTCTCTCTCTCTCTCTCCTCTCCCTCTCCTCTCCCTCTCATCCATCCACCCACCCACCCACCACCACCACCACCACCACCACCACTTGATCAGCATACGAGTAGCGAAACAATAATTACTCGCCATCACGTCAATACACTCCTCCTCCTCCTCCTCCTCCTCCTCCTCCTCCTCCTCGTATGCAAATTGAAGACCAAATGGTTCTTCCTCAAAATAATTCTCTACCTCGTATAAATTACTTTTCTGCGTGCACCACCATCACTACTACCACCACCATCACTACTACCACCACTACCACTACTACCACCGCCATCACCACCAGTAGTACCATGAACACCTGATAATGAGACACACACCTTTGTTAATGACCTACCATCCTTCCCCCCTCTCCCTCTCTCCTTCACACACACACACACACACACACACACACACACACACACACACACACAATCTTCCTTCATTTCCTCTGTTCCTTATTTTTTTCTCATTCCTAAACTATGTCAAAGGATGTTCTCTCTCTCTCTCTCTCTCTCTCTCTCTCTCTCTCTCTCTCTCTCTCTCTCTCTCTCTCTCTCTCTCTCTCAACACACACTACTAAACACCTTCCCTCTTTCTTTTCTTCTTCCTCTTCTTTCCTTCTCCATTCTTCTTTACCTCCATTCTATCACTCCTCGTCTTCATCCTTCCTCCTTATCCTAGTTTTTTCTTTCTTTACTCCTGTTTCCTCCACCCACCCCTTAACCCCTCCAGTACTTCACTGTGCTTACTATTTGGTGATTTTTTACAGCTTCAGAAACTTACGTGGGGAATAAAATAGTGAAGACTCTGGCCATTAATCTTCTGCCCTCCATATACCCTTCCCAATGTTAATAAAATGGTCTAATCACGCAAGAAATTCATGATAAAGATGTGTTCCGGTACTGAAGAGTTTAAAAAAAAAGTGAGGGGGCGCCATAGAAGTCCTTGAGGCAGTGAGTTAAAGTAGCTAAAGGCAGGCGTGACGGCAGGTGTAGATAAGGAAGGAGGTGAAGGAGGAGAACGCGTAAAAAGGGAAGAGGATGCCAGTGTGGGGAGGAAAGGGAATTAAAATGAAAGGGTTAAGATGATGTGAGAAAGTTTTGTGGTATAAGACAAGGAGTAGAGAAGGAGCAAGAAGGATAACAGATGGGAAATAAAAAGAAAAAAGAAATAGGAAGGAGAGACGGTTTGGAGGAAGGAAATAAGGGGAAACGAAGGTTAAAGACGATAAGGAATTGGAAGCGAATGATAAAGAACGGCAATGATGGTAAAAAGAAAAGATTGGGAAGGAAACAAAAGAAAGATGGTGAGATGAAAGATAGACAGGATAATAAAGAAAAAAGAAGAATAAAAGATAGACGGAGGAGACGAGAATGAGGAAGAAAGTAAAGTAAATAAGAAAGGAGAGAAGGAAAAGGGGTATAAATAAAAACAGGAAACATAACCACAGAGAAAAGGAATAGAGATAATATGAAATAAATAGTTAATGTGGATACGAATGGAAGAAAAGAGACAAAAAGAACAGAGGGATTGAATGGAAGGAAGAGAAGAAGATAGAGAAGGAGAGGAGAAAGTAATGATTATAAAAACGTGAAATAAAAAAAAAAAAAAGATAGAGATGGAGAACGACAGAAACGAAGAAGAAAGAAAGGGAACATCAACAACAAAAATAAAACATATCACTTCACATTTTTACCTGTCACAAGCTCAATTTTTGCTCTACTTTCAAATGCCTAGTGTAGATACCTATCCAACACACTCATAAATATTTCTCTAAGCTTTGTAGTTCATTAGTAATATTCCTTTTCATTCAGATATTTGTAGAGTTGTTAAGTATTATTATTTCCTAGCATGACCTAAAGAAAGAAAGGAGGGGGGGAGGAAGGGAACGAGGAAGAAAAAAAGAAAGGAAGGAAGGAAGGAAGGAAGGAAGGAAGGAAGGAAGGAAGGGAAGGAAGGAAGGAAGAAGGGAATGCATGGAGGATGGAAAGGAAAATAAAAAGTAGGGAGGAAGGGAGGAAGGAAGGAAGAAAAGAAGGAAGGAAGGAAGGAAGGAAGACAAGAAAGGAAGGAAGAAGAGGGGGAGGATAGAGAGAGGGTAAAAGGGAAGAGAGCGGTGGAGTTGAACCAGACCAGCTGTAATGCAATACCTGACTGTATCCACTGCCACCACCACCACCATTACTACCACCACCACAACTTCAAACCCCATCACCACCACCGTCACCACCATTAAGTCCTTGGAGATCATAACTTTCCTGTTCATTTAATTGTTGTTATAATTACTACTACTATTATTACTACTACTACTACTACTACTACTACTACTACAACCATTACTTCTACTACTAATACTATTACTACTACTACTACAACTACTACCATTACTTCTACTACTATTACTACTACTACTACTGCTGCTACTACTACTACTACTGCTACTACTACTACTACTACTACTACTAATTAATAATAATAATAATAATAATAATAATAATAATAATAAGAAGAAGAAGAAGAGAAGAAGAAGAAGAAGAAGAAGAAGAAGAAGAAGAAGAAGAAGAAGAAGAAGAAGAAGAAGAAGAAGAAGAAGAAGAAGAAGAAGAAGAAGAAGAAGAAGAAGAAGAAGAAGAAGAAGAAGAAGAAGAAGAAGAAGAAGAAGAAGAAGAAGAAGAAGAAGAAGAAGAAAAATAATAATAATAATACACACACACACACACACACACACACACACACACACACACACACACACACACACACACTTCACATCCTGACACCAGCTCTGCAGACACTAACCTTTGACGTCACAACAATAATACTACACACACACACACACACACACACACACACACACACACACACACACACACACACACACACACGACGATGAGGAGGCAAAACAGTAGCACCACCACCACCACAACACCATAACAACAACACCACAACTATTCTACTGACTCGGTCCATTTCCTCTAATATGCGTCACATCGAGAGAGAGAGAGAGAGAGAGAGAGAGAGAGAGAGAGAGAGAGAGAGAGAGAGAGAGAGAGAGAGAGAGAGAGAGAGAGAGAGAGAGAGAGAGAGAGAGAGAGAGAGAGAGAGAGAGAGAGAGAGAGAGAGAGAGAGAGAAAGAAAGAAAGAAAGAAAGGAAGGAATGAAAAAGACAGGAAGGAAAAAGAATGAAGAAATGAGAGAGAGAGAGAGAGAGAGAGAGAGAGAGAGAGAGAGAGAGAGAGAGAGAGAAGCAGGAGGCCGCGTCAGTGACCTACCCCTAACAAGAGAGCAGACGAATGCCACACCAACAGACGTCACAACACACACACACACACACACACACACACACACACACACACACACACACACACACACACACACACACACACACACACACACACACACACACAGTAAACGCCATAAACAACCACAAGGGAAGAGAGAAAGTGACAACAATGATCAGAACTATAACGAGACGAGAACTCAGGAATGATGACAGCGAAGATAGTGAAATGATGACACACACACACACACACACACACACACACACACACACACACACACACACACACAGAGAGAGAGAGAGAGAGAGAGAGAGAGAGAGAGAGAGAGAGAGAGAGAGAGAGAGAGAGAGAGAGAGAGAGAGAGAGAGAGAGAGAGAGAGAGAGAGAGAGAGAGAGAGAGAGAGAGTGGTTCCGTACACAAAAAAGCTCCAGGACGGACCCAAAAACTACAGACCCATATCCCTGTTGTCAGTGGTGGGTAAAGTGTTTGAGAGGGTCGTGGCAGAGGTGGTGTGTAGCCATCTCAAGGACAATGCCCTCCTCTCAGACCAACAGTTTGGGTTCAGACCTGGAAGGTCAACCTCCGACCTAATGATGCTTCTCACCAGGCATTGGCAGGACGCCCTCGACGACGGCAAGGACACTATAGTGGTTGCTTTGGACATAGCAGGAGCTTTTGATAAAGTATGGCACAACGGATTACTAGAAAAGCTTCGTGCTAAAGGCATCCAGGGTGGCTTGCTACGACTCTTGGGAAATTACCTGCAGGACAGAAGCCTCAAGGTGGTTGTCAACGGGCAAACATCTGAGTCCCTGCCTGTGGAGGCATCAGTGCCACAGGGTTCAATTCTTGGCCCACTCCTGTGGAATATCTACGTGGATG
>NC_059297.1:1585579-1593079 GCF_017591435.1 Portunus trituberculatus | reverse complement strand
CCACATAGCCAACTTCTCCACACTGGTCTTGCACTTCATAGCTACATAAGTACGACCTATTCCCCTTTGTGCTTCCACCTCACGATTACATTACTTTGATTAGCCACTACCTGAGCTTCTTCCATCGCTGCTTCTACTTTTTTTCATGTAAGAGAGGAGGACTGGCCACGAGCAACAAAAATATAAAGAAACAGGCCCACACAGTCGCCAGTCTTCTTACAGACGAAAGAATTAGTCAAAGGACAGGGACAAATGTCTTGAAACCTCCCTCTTGAATGAAGTCAAGTTATAGGAAGTTGAAAGTTATAGGAGACTCATTACCACAGCAGCACACATCTATACCATCCATTACAAACACTTAGTGGCAATGCATACAAGACATTTCAGTATATTTTTCAAACTTTTCGTCATCTTATCGCTACGTGAAGTTCATTATGGCATTGAAGAGTGTGTGTGTGTGTGTGTGTGTGTGTGTGTGTGTGTGTGTGTGTGTGTGTGTGTGTGTGTGTGTGTGTGTGTGTGTGTTATTTTTCATGATTCTAATGGTATTTCAACAAACATTACCTATACCCTCCGTCAGTAGGAAAAACACACTGGGGAACACGAGTAATCAGCTTTGTGGTCTCTGAAAACACTCCTCTTGAAAGCTCCCTCCAAAGGGTTTAACCCCTCCAGTACTGGGACGCATTTTCACCTTGAGTTTTGGGTGTGATTAGACGATATCATTGGCATTAGGAAGGGTCTATGGAGGTCAGAAGTTTAATGGCCAGAGTCTTCATTATTCAAATCCCCACATAAGTTTCTGAAGCTGTGCAAAATGATCGCTAAATAATAAGCAGAAAGAATATGGAAACGCGTCCTGGTACTGAGAAGAGAATAGGAGCGTTCGTATCTTTCTTTTTCTTTTTTTGTGTATGTGTAATGCTGTCAACTGAAATTCACTAAGTAGCGTAATTAAGTGTGCCGGTGTTTGAAATTCCCTTGTATAATTAGTTGATAACTTGTACACTTACCCTTAGTACTGGGACGCATTTTAATTTTCATTCTGCTTAGTATTTGGTGATTTTATACAGCTTCAGAAAATTATGTAGGATATAAAAACAGTGAAGACTGGCCATTAATCTTCTGACCTCCATAGACAGTTCATAATGTCAATAAAATCGTCTAATCTTATCCAAACCCACGGTAAAAATGCGTCCCATTACTGAAGGGGTTAACATGAAGTCTATATTGAAGGGAAACTTATCATATTGGACTAATGATCTGTTTTATATTAAGACCTCCACAACATAAGAAATTACTGTTGTTTACGATAGGCGAAAGATAAATACAGTTGTCATCATCTATTTCATCTCTCTCTCTCTCTCTCTCTCTCTCTCTCTCTCTCTCTCTCTCTCTCTCTCTCTCCTTGCCGGAAAAATTTTGTAGATTCTTATGTCATGGAAACCAGCCAAGGAGAAATACATAAAAGAGAAGGAGATGAGAAAAACCAGTAGCCTGTGCATCATTTCCCTCCCTAACAGAATGGAGAGCTGAGGCATATAAATCAGTGGCCAGTTTTTGTAGTTCTCGAGAATCCAACTTAAGTGCTTATGGTAACTGTGTACCTCTTAGCCCATTCAATATCAGGTCACATTTCCATATTCATTCTGCTTACTATTTAGTCATTTTATACAGCTTCAGAAACTTATGAGAGGGATTAAAATAGTGAAGACTGGCCATTAACTCCTTCAGTACCATGACGCGTTTTCGTATCGATCAACGTTATATTTGGTGATCTATACAGCTTCAGGAACTTATGTGAGGATTAAAATAGTGACGACTCTGACCATTAACCCCATCAGTACCATGACGCGTTTCCATATTCATTCTGTTTACTATTTGGTGATTTTATACAGCTTCAGAAACTCATGTAGGGATTAAAATAGTGAAGTCTGCAGCCATTAATCTTCTGACTTCCATAGACCCTTCCTAATGCAAATAAAATCATCTAATCATATCCAAAACTCAAGGTAAAAATGCGTCTCAATACTGAAGGGGTTTTAATAGTGTGTGTGTGTGTGGGAGGAATAACACTTTCTCTTGCCCTGGTGCAATTAGAAGCAGCGTGCGGGTCTCAGAAACAAGCAGCTGTACTAGTGTTAATGGAACTGGTTTTAATTTTCTTACCTACACTAATGGATGTAGCTCTTTCTTCTGCTGTACTAATGGAACGTGCCTCATTTACTCGCCTGTATTGGTGGATATGCTCCGTTTCCTCCTTAATGTTCTCTTGTGAAAGTCTCCTTCTCTCCGCCAGCCACCCAACCATTTCTCCTTCCCTCCCTCTTTCTTTCTTCCTTTCTCCATCAAGCACACCTATAGAAACGCACCCAAGCATGCTTACACTTACTCGAAACACGCCCAAACATGCCCACATGCACTCGAAACAGACAAACACGCCTAAACACGCCCACACACACTCAAAACATAGATAAACACGACCATATGCAGTCAAAACACATGTAAACAAGCAGTCACGCAATCGAAACACAAATACGCCCACACGCACTCGAAACACACAAACGCCCACAAGCACTCAAAACACATAAAACGCATCCACACATACTCGAAACAACCAAATGCATTCAAAACACATACAAACGCACTCAAATATACTCAAACACACCCACTCCCTCCTCGTTTTCTTTGCCTATTGCACAGTCCCTGACACTTTCGATTCACTCTGTATTGGCTGGGTTGTTGTTTTTTTTTTTCTATTATCAACTACTTATGAAACCACAGTAGCTCAAGATTTTTCCTGTCATGGCTGTGGTGGTGGTGGTGGTGGTGGTGGTTACGATGATGGTGAAGATGACTATGATGAACAACAATAACAGCAACAACACCACGAAGACTATTGCGGATGACTATGATGAACAATAACAATAACAGCAACACCACCACCACTATCACTACTACTAATAACAATAACAAGAACACAACAACAACAACAAAAAAATAACATGGAAAACAACCCATTTACTTGATTTTCTTTCACTCATTCACTTACCACTACAAAACAACAATAACAACAACACGAAAAACAACCCATTTACTCTTATTTTTCTGTCACTCACTGGCTTACCTCGTTTCATTTATCACTTTCCAACAACAACATAACAGTACGAAAAAAAAAAAAAACATTTACTTTGACTTCTCTTTCACTCATTCACTCACCACTACTACCACCACCACCACTAACAACAACAGCAATACGATAAAACAACCCATTTACTGTAACTTCTTTCTCACTCATTCACTTATCTATTTTATTTATCACTTTCCATCCCGCATCCTCCCACGACTCGCCTCTTCCCTCCGCAACACAACCATTCTCTCTCTAATACAAGCCGTGAGACACCCTCGTTTTCTCACCGCCAAGATAGTATTGGCACCCACAGCCTGTCAGGAGACGTGAGAAGGAATTCCGGACGCGCCTCTGTGTGTGTGTGTGTGTGTGTGTGGAGAGACAAGGCCAGTGAGAACGACCTTGGTATGTTCTTTGGCATGTTTTCGAAGCAGAGCCGAAACGAAACCATGGGAGATAAGGAGGAGGAGGAGGAGGAGGAGGAGGAGGAGGAGGAGGAGGAGGAGGAGGAGGAGGAGGAGGAGGAGGAGGAGGAGGAGGAGGAGGAGGAAGGGAAGAGCCACCGCAGCAATAAAAATTACTACCTACCTACTTACCACTACCACAAGTACTACTGTTGCTGCTGCTGCTGCTGCTACTACTACTACTACTACTACTACTACTACTACTACTACTACTACTACTACTACTACTACTATTTCTACAACTACTACCACTACAACTACTACCACTACAACAACAACAACTACTACTACTACTACTACTACTACTACTACTACTACTACTATTACTGCTACTACTTCTACAACTACTACCACTACAACTACGTACTACTGCTACTACTACAACTACTACTACTACTACAACTATTATTATTACCACCACCACCACCACCACCACCACCACTACTACTACTGCTACAACTGCAACAACAACAACAACAACAACAACAACAACAACAACAACAACTACAACAACTACTACTACAACTATTATTACTACTACTACTACTACTACTACTACTACTACTACTACTACTACTATAACTATTACTACCACTACAACAACTACTACTACTACTACTACTACTACTAATATAACTACTACTACTACAACAACTACTACTACTACTAATACTTCTACTACTACACTACACCACGGAAGCAAGAACAGGTATAACTAGGCCAAGGTGAGGCCGCAGAGGTGCTTTCTCGCCGCCGCCGCCGCAACGAAGGACGGACGGACGGACGGACAGACGGACGACACACACACACACACACACACACACACACACACACACACACACACACACACACACACATAGCATCCCCTGGCCGGCGGCACCTTTCAGATATCCATGTTATGTCGGTCTCTTTTATCATCCATCGAACACTTCAACTACTACTACTACTACTACTACTACTACTACTACTACTACTACTACTACTACTACGACTACTACTGTTGCTGCTGCTGCTATTACTACCACCACCATCACTACCTCTAATCACAACCACAGCCGCCACTCTCACAATTCTAACGTCACCTTCACTTCATCATTACATCAACTCTCTCTCTCTCTCTCTCTCTCTCTCTCTCTCTCTCTCTCTCTCTCTCTCTCTCTCTCAATACTATCATGGTCACCACCTCCATCCTCGACACTTCACTATTTCTACACCATCACCATCACCATCACCACCACCACCACCACCACCGACTCCACCACCATCACCATCATCATCACCCCAAGCAATGTCCTTTATTCTCACTCTCCTCTCTCTCTCTCTCTCTCTCTCTCTCTCTCTCTCTCTCTCTCTCTCTCTCTCTCTCTCTCTCTCTCTCTCTCTCTTCTATCTTACTCATTTTATTTTTACTTAGTTTAGTGAAGAAAATATAAGATAATTTCAACGTTTAATAATGTTATATGGTTTCATTTCCTATGTTCTCTCTCTCTCTCTCTCTCTCTCTCTCTCTCTCTCTCTCTCTCTCTCTCTCTCTCTCTCTCCTTTTCTTTATGTCTCCGGACACACAGATGACAACACAGTACAAAGTAACGTAACACACACACACACGCACACACCTCCTCTTCGTAATTCCGGATAATCCTTTTCGCTCATCAATAATCCCTTCTTTTATATTCCTTTTGTATCTCTAGACCAGAACATCCCTCTTACACACACACACACACACACACACACACACACACACACACACACACACACACACACACACACACACATAGTGGTTAGAGCGCTGGCTTCACAAGCCAGAGGACCGGGGTTTGATTCCCCGGCCGGGTGGAGATATTTGGGTGTGTCTCCTTTCACGTGTAGCCCCTGTTCACCTAGCAGTGAGTAGGTACGGGATGTAAATCGAGGAGTTGTGACCTTGTTGTCCCGGTGTGTGGTGTGTGCCTGGTCTCAGGCCTATCCGAAGATAATAATGAGTTCTGAGCTCGTTCCGTACGGTAACGTCTGGCTGTCTCGTCAGAGACTGCAGCAGATCAAACAGTGAAACACACACACACACACACCGCGTAGTGTAGTGGTTAGCACGCTCGACTCACAATCGAGAGGGCCGGGTTCGAGTCCCGGTGCGGCGAGGCAAATGGGCAAGCCTCTTAATGTGTGGCCCCTGTTCACCTAGCAGTAAATAGGTACGGGATGTAACTTAAGGGGTTGTGGCCTCGCTTTCCCGGTGTGTGGAGTATGTTGTGGTCTCAGTCCTATCCGAAGATCGGTCTATTAGCTCTGAGCTCGCTCCCTAATGGGGAAGACTGGCTGGATGACCAGCAGACGACCGAGGTGAATTACACACACACACACACACACACACACACACACACGTACACTCTTCTCACCATCTATATTTCCTCACCACCACCACCACCACCACCATCACCTTCTCTCCTGTGGCGTTCGTGACTAGGCGAAATGCAACGGCGCGAACGGATCCATCGTCAGCCTCAGTGAAAAGTCAGCCAGGCGCGCTCTTACGGGTCACTTGGTGTCAGTGGGCAGATGTCAACGAGGGAGGAAAGAAAAGGTCCCAGCGAAGAGTGAGAGCAAGTGTTACCGGGGGAATAGAAGTAGTAGTCGTAGTGGTAGTGGTGGAAGTAGTAGTAGTAGTAGTAGTCGTAGTTGTAGTTGTTGTTGTTGTTTTTGTTGTTGTTATACGTTTCGATAACACATTTTCATATTAAGATCTTATCTTAAAGTTAATAGTATAAGTAATCAAGAATTTTAAAATTTGTACTTCTATACTTAAGAAAAAGAATGATGCAGTAAATGGTAATAGTAGTAGTGGTAGTAGTAGTAGTAGTAGTAGTAGTAGTAGTAGTAGTAGTAGTAGTAGTAGTAGTAGTAGTAGTAGTAGTAGTAGTAGTAGTAGTAGTAGTAGTAGTAGTAGTAGTAGTACCACCACTAGTAGTACTACTACTACTACTACTACTACTACCACTAATAATAATAATAATAATAATAATAATAATAATAATAATAATAATAATAATAATAATAATAATAATAATAATAATAATAATAATAATAATAATAATAATAATAATAATAATAACTAACAACAACAACAATTACATACAAATTCAATATCACCAAAAACAACATTATATTACAAACTATCTTCAAAATAACACCATTTCTCGAAATACACACACACACACACACATTGGACAAGTGTAGATATGGAGACGGGGCCACACGAGCATAAAGCCCAGGCCCTGTAAAACTACAACTAGGCAAATACAACTAGGTAAAATACACAGTTAAGCCGAGTCGCGTTTTCCTCTCAGAAACATGACCCCTGTGTGTGTGTGTGTGTGTGTGTGTGTGAATTGGGGAGGTAGTGGTGGTTACAAAGCTGAACCACCACCACCACCACCACCACCACTAACACACCCGCTTCACAATTCACGGTTCAGTTCTAGTGGTTCAAAGGTTCGCTGATTATGACTCCCTCTTCTCCTCCCTCTTCCCCTCCCTCCCTTCCCTCCCTTCCCTCTCTTCCCTCCCTTTCTGCAGTCTGCGCGTCTCCTTCCTCTTCCCCCTCCCCTACCTCCCCTCTTTCCTTCCTCCTCCCTCCTTACCTCGACCCAAACACACGTACAGTACTTTCTTGCAACACTGCCACCTGTAACACTTGTGGAGCTCTTGTTGTGTTACGCCTGGTTTATTTTACACTGCTCTATTGTGTTACCTCTGTTTTTTTGTCATGGAGGTGTGTGGGTAGTAGTAGTAGTAGTAGTAGTAGTAGTAGTAGTAGTAGTAGTAGTAGTAGTAGTAGTAGTAGTAGTAGTAGTAGTAGTAGTAGTAGTATCACCACCACCACCATCGACTCACACCACAAAACACTGC
>NC_059297.1:1575579-1578079 GCF_017591435.1 Portunus trituberculatus | reverse complement strand
TCACCATCACCATCACAGCCCGGCACTATGCACATTCTTTACCTAACCCTAACCTCACATCCTTTGCTCGCCCTCCACCACCACCACTAAGATTACCACTTCCTCTTCTTCCACTACCACCACCACTACTACCACTACCACCACCACTACTACCACACACAACTATTCCTTACCTAAGCCTAAACAGACATCCTTACTCTCCCAACACCACCACCACCACCACCACCACCACCACCACCACGAAAACTTTTCCCCTATGCACACTTCTATCACAAATATCACCTCTACTAACCCTACCCTGACCCTTCCTCTCTCACGATCACCACCACCACCACTACCATCCACTACCACCACCACTACTACCATCCCTCTACCACTTCCCAGCGGCAGGACGTGATGGGAGGCGCTATTCCATTCCTGAAAATCCGCAAGTTTTGTTGGGAATTTTTAAAAAGGATTTTGTTTGGTATTTATTTACAAATGTTGATATTTACCTGCCTGCAATGCTTTCCCCCACCCCTTCCCTTCCTACTCCCTCTCCTCCTCCACCTCTCCTCCTCCTCCTCCTCCTCCTCCTGCTCCCTCTCCTCCCCTCCTCCGGCCTTTCAACTTTTTCTAACCTATTGTTTTTCCAGTGTATGTGTGTGTGTGTGTGTGTGTGTGTGTGTGTGTGTGTGTGTGTGTGTGTGTGTGTGTGTGTGTGTGTGTGTGTGTGTGTGTGTGTGTGTGTGTGTGTGTGTGTGTGTAGGGTTAACAGTGTGATGGACAACTGTCGGATACAGCGGGGTAATAGAAAAACTACAAAAATTAAGTCTGTCCATCAGTAGAGTGCTGGAGTGAGTGAGTGAGTGAGTGAGTGAGTGAGTGAGTGAGTTAGTGAGTTAGTGAGTGAGCGAGTGAGTGTCCGTGGTGCCGTGGCCCTAACTCACTCACTCACTCACTCACTCACTCACTCACTCACACACACACACACACACACACACACACACACACACACACACACACACACACACCACGTAGTGTAGTGGTGAGCACGCTCGGCTCACAATCGAGAGGGTCCGGGTTCGAATCCCGTAGGAGGCGAGGCAAATGGGCAAGCCTCTTAATGCGTAGCCTCTGTTCACCTAGCAGTAAATAGGTACGGGATGTAACTCGAGGGGTGGTGGCCTCGCTTTCCCGGTGTGTGGAGTGTGTTGTGGTCTCAGTCCTACCCGAAGATCGGTCTATGTGCTCTGAGTTCGCTCCGTAATGGGGAAGACTGGCTGGGCGACCATCAGACGACCGTGGTGAATCACACACACACACACACACACACACACACACACACACACACACACACACACACACACACACATTCTTAGGGCAGCAATGAAACAGGTTATCAATGAGTCCCGTGTAGCGCCCCAGGTGGCCACGCCCTTCCCATGCCCCGCTCATTCAACACGTGACTTCCTCTTCTCTCACTCCGGAGCCCTAACGACACACTCGCACACAGGCTTCCAGTCCTACATTCCTTTTCTTGTCACTAGTTTCCAGATGACTCATGTACAAAGAAGCTTCTAGTACTGCAAGACATTTTTCACCACATAGCTTCGTAGGAAAAGGCTTCCAGAACAAACAGGTATTTTTTTCTCATCACAGAGTTTCTCAAAATGGTGTGCTTAAAGCTTCCAGTACAGCTAAACTTTCACAATTCTGAAGTCGAAGATAGAGTGCAAAAAAAGAGTTCCAGTACTACAACTAATAATTTTCTTTCACTCCAGTCTCTCCTGATCGCGAAGTTCAAAGTCTTCCAATGCTAAAGGCTTCTTTCTCAATTCCAGTCTATGATGGTGTGTAAGAAAGGTTTCCAGTACTACAACTAATCATTTTCTTTACTTCAGTCTCTCCTGATAGCTGAGGTACACAGTTATCCAGTGCTAAAAGACTTCAAGTACCGCTAATCTTTCTCAATTCCACAGTCTATGATGTAAATAAGACTTCCAGTACTACAACTAATCATCATCTTCACTCCAGTCTCCCCTATCGCTGAGGTACGGAGAGCCTTCCAGTGCTACAGCCAGTGTCACCCGCGGCTCGCAGTGTGAAGTACGACTGTTGTGCAACTTATAATACGAGGCTTTACGCATTCACCTTCCCCTCCCCAAGGACTCTTCCCCCAAGCTGCAGGATTTCTCTCAATAACTTTAAGGTCTTTCCCCGAACGAGGCCGCCCAACCTTTCCCCACTCAAAAGGCATAGAACCACCACCACCACCACTACTACGCCCGTATTCAGAAACGTTTTGCTCTCTCACGAAGACTATTTTTAAAGGCTTTAGTTGAAGATACTCATGTTTTTAAAGGTATTTATGTTGTTTTGGTGATGGATTTCTAATTGATCTTAAGGAGAAACTGTCTTGAAAACCCGGCTAAACGTCTATGGGGACTTTAAAATCTATCGTGGTGAGAAAGCAAGGCGTTTCTGAATACTGCCACTAGTACTGCCGCAGCTACAACCA
>NC_059297.1:1568079-1570579 GCF_017591435.1 Portunus trituberculatus | reverse complement strand
AGAAGAAGAAGAAGAAGAAGAAGAAGAAGAAGAAGAAGAAGAAGAAGAAGAAGAAGAAGAAGAAGAAGAAGAAGAAGAAGAAGAAGAAGAAGAAGAAGAAGAAGAAGAAGAAGAAGAAGAAGAAGAAGAAGAAGAAGAAGAAGAAGAAGAAGAAGAAGAAGAAGAAGAAGATACAGATACAGATACAGATACAGATAGATACAGAAACAAAAAAATAAGAAAAGATAAAAGAAAGAAAAGAAAGAAGAAAATAAAAAATATAAAAATGAAGAAAAGAGACAAAAAACAGCAATAGAAGGAAACAAAATACAAAAGCAACTTACTACCACAACCACCACCACCACCACCACCACCACCACCACCACCACCACCACCTACAGTACCACCCACTTCTCCTTCTCTGCACCATTATCCCTAACAAGCACTTATCTTATTTGCCGAGGGACACAAATTTAATAAAAAAAATAATCTGTAGCAAAAGAGGGAAAAAATAAGAGAGTTGCTAGGCAGGGATCCGTCACTCTGTAATGAACGACACACGAGAGAGAGAGAGAGAGAGAGAGAGAGAGAGAGAGAGAGAGAGAGAGAGAGAGAGAGAGAGAGAGAGAGAGAGAGACTTACATAACTGACGGCTGATTCTCGTTCTATCCATGCCTTCTTCCCGCCTCCTACCTGAAAGATAGAGAAAACAAAGCAAATTAAAATTAGTTGAAAAAAAAATATATATATATAAGGAAAGAATAAAAGATTAACTGAAGCAATTGAAAAAAAAAAGAAAATAAAGAATAAGATAAAAAAAAAACGAAAATTAAAGATGAAAAAACAAACCGAACAATTAAAGAAAGTGTGAAAAGATAATAAAAATAACTCAAAAGAAAAGAAAAGGAAAAAGTCATAAAATATATAATAGAAAGTGAAATACAGAGAGAGAGAGAGAGAGAGAGAGAGAGAGAGAGAGAGAGAGAGAGAGAGAGAGAGAGAGCAGGTGTGGAGGCGAAAAGGCAGAGCGTGACGGAGGAACACGTGGAAGGAAAAGAGACTGGGTGTGAAAAACGAGAAGGATAGAGCGAAAGAGGAGACGAGAGAGAGAGAGAGAGAGAGAGAGAGAGAGAGAGAGAGAGAGAGAGAGAGAGAGAGAGAGAGAGAGAGAGAGAGGAACGATACGGCGAGAGGGTGGTGAATGAAAGGATAGAGAGAGAGAGAGAGAGAAAGGGAGGGAAGGAAACAAGGTGAAAGAGATGATGAAAGGATAGTGGAAGGGAGAATGGACGGGGATTGAGAGGCAGAGAGAGGGAAGCTAAAGGATTATAAGTCAATGCAGAAAGGAATAAAAGAACGTGCGGTGAGTGAGTGATTGAAAGAGAGACAGACAGTAGTAAGTGGTAAAAAAAAAATTAGTTTATGAGACAAGGAGAGTTGAGGGGAGTTAGGGAAATCACATTAGTCAATACAGAAAGGGAGGAACAGAAGAACGTGTGGTGAATGAATGAGTGACTAAAAAAAAGGAAACACAAACAGTAATTAACTTGAAGAATAGATAGATGAATGTGATGAATGAGTGATTGAAAAAGAGAAGCAAATAGTTATTAAGTGAAAAATAAAAATAAAGTAATAGTGTGTAGGTAAAAAAAAAAAAATTGTTGGTATATTCATAGAAACGAATAAAAACTGTGTGACAAATTAGACGCTTTAGTAAAAAAACAATAGTAAGAGTGTGTAGGTAAACAAAAAAAAATAAAATATACTCATAAAAACTAATAAAAAATGAATGACAAATTGAGTGCTCAAGAAAAAAAAATAAATAAATAAATAAACCAATGACAGTGAATGAATGTGCCTTCCTGGATAAGTGTGTATGAGAGTGAGTGAAGAATGCATCTAAGAGTGTGTCCAGAGTGAGTCATAGCACTGAGGGTGAGCAGGTGAAAGCTACTGTAGGGGAAGGAATGAGTCAGAGAGGTGAGTGGCATGATAAATAGTAAATGAGAAAGCTAGCTGTTATGTTGCTTGGTGAGTGAGTGAGTGAGTGAGTCAGTCAGTCAGTGAGTGAGTGAGTGATAAGAGTAAAGAGCAAAGTAGGTCAAGAGTGAATAAGGTACAGGAAAGAGAGTCACAGCGAGATATGTGAGTGAGTGAGTGAGTGAGTGAGTGAGTGAGTGAGTGAGTGAGTGAGCGAGTGAGCAAGCGAGTGAGTGAATAAGTGAGTGGGCTACAGATGGGCGTGCGTCAAAGGCAGATCCCCTAAATAGCACATCAGGCCGGACACTGATTGATGGCCGCCAATTGTAAGTCGAAAAGTGTGACGTTACTGGGTCAGTCTGGTGACACGCGTACAAAAGGCATCACCTCGACCCATCCTCCAAACCCCTCCCATCCAAACCACTACCCCCAATCTCCCTCCCTCCTACCAACCCCTCTCCATGACGTCCACCAGGAACAACCAATCCCCTTCTTAAATTTTCCTTCGCCCTGTATTCTGAAACTCTTTGCTCTTACTATC
>NC_059297.1:1560579-1563079 GCF_017591435.1 Portunus trituberculatus | reverse complement strand
TTTTATATTCCTTTGTGTATTTTCTTTTTCATCCACGTATACTGAACTGAACATCTTTTTTTTTTTATTCTGTTGTTTCGTTTACTGAAATGCGTTTGCAACTTTTTTTTTTTTCCTGTCACTGCGTGCTTCTCTGTTTTCTGATATATATTGAACTGAAGTTTTAAATCCTCTTTCCATATATATAATTTCCTTCATTACGTGTATTTTCCTTCCTAACGTCTATATTTAACACATGCATTATAATTTATCTGTTTCCTTGTGTGTTTTCCTGTTTTCTAATATATATTAAAGTGAAGTTTTAAATAGCCTTTCCATATATATAATTTTCTTTATTACGTGCATTTTCTTTCTAATGTCCATATTTAACAGCACTTTGCACTATAATTTATTCATTGGACTGTGCTATCCTCCATGAAATTACTAGATAGTGTATCTGTGTCGCAAATAGTAATGAAAACCAACAAGTCAGGCTGTGTTTGTTGTTCCTGGGCATTAGCATATCAGAAGCAATCACGCAAGACCCAACGAAAAAGTGTCTCCTGTTTGTTCTCGTTAGCATACTATTACACCCACTTCAGTACCATGACGTGTTTCCATATTCATTCTGCTTACTATTTGGTGACTTTACACAGCTTCAGAAACTCATATGGGGGATTAAAATAGTAAAGACTCTGGCCATTAATCTTCTGACCTCCACTGACTCTTCCTAATGTAGATAAAATAGTCCAAAAGCATCCAAATATCAAGGTAAAAATGTGTCCCAGTATTGGAGGAGTTAATATTATCACTCTTATTCTATCCGCGTCACTAACATTTGCGTTCATCCATTCCTCTCCCTTCCTATACCCCCAATCCCAGTCCTATCTCAGCCTTCCAACACTAACACCATCCAACACCAGCCAGCACCAGCCAACACGAGCCAGCCAACAGCCACGCCCCAGTTCCTGCAGCTCGGCCCCATTTCTAGCTCATCAAAACAATCCCTAACGTGCCTATTATTCATATTATTCCTGGCACAAGCTAAGCAGAAAGAAGAGAGAGAGAGAAAAAGGAAAGATGAAATTACAGTTTATATTCAATTTGGATATATTTAACCCCTTCCGTACCATGACGCGTTTCTGTATTCATTCTGCTTATTATTTGGTGATTTTATACAGCTCCAGAAACTAATGTGGTGATTAAAATAGTGAGGACTGTGGTCATTAATTTTCTGACCTCCATAGATCCTTTCTAATATCAAAATGAAAAAAATAAAAGGTCTTATCGTACACAGATCTCAAAGTAAAAATGTGTCCCAGTATTGAAGCAGTTCATAGTGTGTTGAATTCCTCCATCTAGTTACAAGCAGTCTCATGCTGTAGGCTGCCTCCATTTCTCAGGGTGTCATCAATCTCTCTCTCTCTCTCTCTCTCTCTCTCTCTCTCTCTCTCTCTTGTGATGGTAGAAACACCCACGCACCACACCATAACCACACCACTCACCATTACTCTACTATGTACAGTCTCCGCTCTACTCATTCCTTGCACAGTAATACACGCACCAACGAGCCACAAAGCCAGTCACCACTACCAGAAACTCATCCATCCACACACCACATCACAACGACGCCACTCACCACCACTCTAAAGGCTCGTAATTCTCAAACACTTCTGTACTTCACCTCCACAATTTGAAAAGGCTTTATTTAAATTTACACGAAGGTTTTTAAGGTGTTTTACGATTCTAAAGGCAGATTGACAAGATTTCTACATTATTAACTGCAGCAATACTTTTGTAAACCTCGCTAATCATCTCTATGGCCTTGGAAAACAGTCGTGGTGAGAGAGCAAAGGGTTTCTGAATACGGATCTATATACACTCAGTTTTGCCATCCCTTGCACCAACGCAACAACGCACCAACGACCCACAGAGCCACCAACCACCCACGACCACTCGCACACCATCACCAATACCTTTCCCCCTCCTAGTAGACATGAAAATAGTTGCCTCGTGATTCGGAACAGTTGGTATGCCTGATGGTATTGCACTGACCTCAAAAGCAACGCCGGTGAAACGCTCGTACTGGGGCATGGTGTTACAATAATCACCTCTGCTTGCATAAATGGACCTGTAATGTAGTCTTAATTGAAATCACGAAGACTTGTTCCAGATTTCTTCGTTCATTGATTGTTTAGTGCTTACGGAATTTGATTTTTCTTTTTCTTTTTTTCTGGGGATGGAAGAGAGGGAGAGAAATAATGAGAGAAGGAAGGGTACACAAAGAAAGCCATACCAATAATTCTCCTGTGGCTATTTTGCTTTTTAGAATTATTATGGACTTGTTTTCCACCTCTAGATCATTTTTCCGTCTCTCTCTCTCTCTCTCTCTCTCTCTCTCTCTCTCTCTCTCTCTCTCTCTCTCTCTCTCTCTCTCTCTGAGATTTATGAGCCGTAGGAGTCTATGAATGGGATAATTTATGGTGGTAATCAGTTAAAGTCTCCGAACAACTAGCAAATC
>NC_059297.1:1513079-1555579 GCF_017591435.1 Portunus trituberculatus | reverse complement strand
ATATGAAAATGTGTCAAGAAGGGGTTAGCCGCTTCAGTACCATGACGCGTTTCCATATTCATTGTACTGTACTTACTATATTTGGTGATTTTATACAACTTCAGAAGCTTATATAGGGATTGAAATAATGAAGACTCTGGCCATTAATCTTCTGACCTCCATAGACCCTTCCTAATGTTAATAAAATTGTCTAATCATATCAAAAACTCAAGGTAAAAATGAGTCCAATTACTGAAGTTAAGTCAGTCAGCGTGATATGCTGCAGCTCTCTCCACACTCGAGGAAACTGATATCCCAGGCCGAGGTGCAAATCTTCAATGTAAAGGAGACCGATTTGTGAGGTTCATCTGATCTCGAATTTAAATGGCTTTACTAGAGGCTGAAGCACGCAGAAGAGGCGTCTGTCTGTCTATATGTCCATGCACTGCCAACACAGGAATCACTGGTATTCATTGGTATTAACAAGTTCGTGCTCTCAGTTGCAACATCTCATCTCAACTTTATCCAGCTTTAACAGTTTTTTTTTCTACATTTTCAATCATATTTAATGATTCCAGTTAGTTTAACAAGATTCGTATACGATTAACCCTTTCACGGTGGCACGAAGCAATAAGCAACAAAAAAGCAATGCATGAAGTCTTTCTAGCATCAATAAGAAAGTTTAGTTGAAAAATACATAATGCAATCTATTCCTATTTCAAAGATAATACGTGGGTGTAGAACAAGTAAGGAGATCTGTAGAGGCTAGTAATGAGGGAAAGGTGTACGAAGTGGCAGTCAAATGGCTCAAGGGGAAAACATCAGTGAGAGCCATGGATACAAATTACCTGTGTGGCGTCTCAAAAAGACCTTAACCTCCGTTTCTTCAGAAACTTATGTGGAGATTAAAATAGTAAAGAGTGAGATCCTTAATTTTCTGACCTCCATAGACCCTTCCAAATGCAAATAAAATCGTCTAATCACACCCAAAACTCATGGTAAAACTGCGTCTCAGTTCTGAAGGGGTTAAGTCCAGAGAGTCTTAGTCCCAGCCACCGACTGTTCTTGAAGGCACCACATAACATTACACATTCATACAATTAGTGGCCACATTACGTAATTCAAAGCAATAGTGTGTATTCCTATAATGATTCTCAAAGAGTCGAGGAGTCATCCCTTGAATACTAATAATGGTGATTCACTCTCTTAGCTCCTGCGTTCTGGTGCTGTTTATAGGGCGAGGCCAATACAACAACGCTCAGTGGGATCTACTTCGAGAGTGAATATAATGACAGGTGGCTCAGGTATGCGGGGTTCTGGAGACCTTGATCATACTTAGCCAAGAACTGAGAGGTGATAGTCAATCCTGTGGGTTTTTTTTTTTTTTTCATTTTTGCTGCTCTTGGCCAGCATCCCTTCTTGCATAAAAAAAATTAGATAAGGAAATCGCATGAAATCCTCGTACGGTGCTGGACTTAAGTGAATCATTCTGACTTAACACTTTCATTGTGAGACGAAACAATTAATTAACCCCTTCAGTATTGCGACGCTTTTTTACCATGAGTTTTGAGTATGATTAAACGATTTTATTTACATTAGGAACTGTCTATGGAGATCAGAAAATTAATGGGCAGAGTCTTCACTATTCTAATCTCCACATGAGTTTCTGAAGCTGTATAAAGTCGCCCAATAGTAAGCAGAATATGAAAGTGTGTCACGATACTGAAAGAATTAACAACGTCAGAAGAAATGCATGAAGTGAGAAAAGTTACATGGATCAAATAACACTCAGAATGAAAATCAACATTAGATAAGGAAATCACATGTAATCTTCCTACAGAGCCTATCCTCACGTGTGGTTTTCTTCCCTAATGAAAGACGGGGAAACTGGCCAAGGACGACAGTTAAAAAAAAAAAAATAAGGCCCATTTAGTTGCCAGTCCCGTGTAGATTTGGTGTTTCACTACCCAGATTATTTCACTATCAAGGGTGCTGGTGAAGGATTGTAGTGGAAGATTGCAGTGAATCACATACGCTTAACCCCCTTCAGTATTGATGGTGAGAGAGCAAAGAGTTTCAGAATACGGGCCTAAATATCACGGCTGGTGGTGGTGGTGGTGGTGGTGGTGGTGGTGGTGAAGTGACTCACGATAGATTATTTTAGCCACTGACAAGCAGAGAAATAATGCCAAAGGAAACCATCAAGTCAACACATTAACACTACTGTCTATATGTGTCTAACCGCCATATTCTGAAACGCTTCCCTCTCTCACCGTGACCATTTTAAAAGACCACAGAGACAATTAGCCCAGTTCTAAAGAGTATTTGTCCTGTTGATAACGCGGAAAAATTGTTAACATGTCACTAGAATTACAGAAACACCCTTAAAATCTCGTGCCACTTCAAGTAGAGCCTTTTGAAAACAATGAAGGTGCTGTGAGACGCGAAAGTGTTTCAGAATAGGGGGTTTAAGTGTGTTGAGTGTAAATAGCGTCCCAGCTGACGGTGAGGTGTTGTGGTCGAGTGACTCATTGTTTTATTTTTTTTTCTTTTAAGTAACAGTAAGATAATAAAAAAAAAAATCAATAAAAGTCCACACACTGATCTTGAACCCACGAACAAACTTCAACATTGGAAGTATAAAGGGTGTCTTCTCAAACGATTTATTTTCTTCAAGGCCACAGAGAGAGAGAGAGAGAGAGAGAGAGAGAGAGAGAGAGAGAGAGAGAGAGAGAGAGAGAGAGAGAGAGAGAGAGAGAGAGAGAGAGAGAGAGAGAGAGAGAGAGAGAGAGAGAGAGAGAGTGAGAGAGAAACAGTGACTTCAATGAACATACTCCTCCATTATTTAAATCATTAAATATCTTGAACTTGGACGATTTGTCTAAACTGAACATTGCCTCTTACATGTTTAAAATGATTAACAACAATGTATTTAATACCCAACCTGCACACAGCCACCACACCAGAAATAAAAACTCACTCAACATACCCGCACACAAACTCACCTTATTCAAGCATTCTCTGCTGTATGCAGGACCTAAAATTTGGAACTTATTGCCCATGCATGTTAAACAATCAACTAGCTTATCATCTTTCAAAAACAATGTCAAGAAACATTTATTGTCATTTTATTAGTCTATACACCATAACTGGTTGCTTTTGTCAAATTCAGTTGTCGTTATTTCTCTTGATAGAATATGTTATCACTTTATTAGCATTATTAATATCATCTTTATTATTATTATTACTATTATTATTATTATTATTATTATTATTATTATTATTGCTATTATTTTCTTTATCACTACTATTTTATTACTAATTTTTAGTGTCACTAAATTCTGTTCTTATTATTATCTTTATTACTATTATAATTATTATTACTATTATTGATATCATTATTATTATTGTTATTATTATTATTATTATTATTATTATTATTATTATTATTATTATAATTATTATTATTATTATTATCCTTGTGTTCCTATGTTATTATTGTATTATTATTATTATCACATTATCATTATTATTATTTTTTTTTATTTATAATATTATTAACTTTGTCACCATTGTAAGTGAGTCTTTTAACATTTACACCTATGCAAACATAGGTGAGATCGGGTATATGTATTTTCTCTGAATATCTTTTCCTTTTCTCTCCTTTTTTTCAATGTTTTAATTGATACTTGTTCTCTTTGTTTAATTCAGTGTTTGTCTATTTTGCATTTGATTGAAATGTTTTATTTTTTGCCCATAAAGGTTTTTTTTGCAAAGAAAGGGCTGTTTGTCTTATGAAATTCATTTATCATAATCTGTTCACAAATGGCAAACATAATAAAGTGTTTAAAATGTTGAGAGAGAGAGAGAGAGAGAGAGAGAGAGAGAGAGAGAGAGAGAGAGAGAGAGAGAGAGAGAGAGACCACAGCCTGGTGTGACGGGAAGGAAACCGTGCACGACAAGGAAATGTCACCAAATATTCACATTAAGCCATGAGTTGTTGCATTTCCCTCTCGGCTCGCAAGGAAAAGGGAAAAAATAAATAGATGGAAACAATAAAACTAGAAAATAATAAATAGATTAATAAATGAACAAACTGAAAATAGATTAAAACTGACAAATATTCAGCATATCATCACTAAATACATCACCACATCCACCGCAGCCAAGACTGTCAAGTATCAGAAACCTTGCACCTCCTCGCTTGACTTCATGGATATTTGCCCAAAACTCGCTTGACAAATCATTCTTAACCCCTTCAATACTGGACACATTTTTTACCTTAAGATTTGTGTACTATTAGACCATTTTATTGACATTAGGAAGGGTCTACGGAGGTCAGAAGAGTAATGGCCACAATCTTCACTTTTTTTTATTCCCCCACGTAAGTTTCTAAAGCTGTGTAAAATCATCAAATAGTAAGAAAAATGAATATGAAAAAACGCCATGGTATTTAAGGGGTTAAAGAGCGCCAACCCACTGGGCCAGGACGAATCACTGCCGCTTATCATGTGACTAAACAATAGGCGTCTCTCTCAGCATGAGCTTAACGTCATGCTCACCCCGCGACGCCTTGATGCACTCGCCATTCACTGTTTGCGTATTTGCGCCATGCACTGACACGGGCCATGCTGGTGGCGAGATGCGACAACTCTGTCCTAGCCCTACATAAGGAGTGGCGGCCATGCACGGTGTTTGCAATATTTAGACAGGAAAACACGTGTAAAAACAGAAGCAGGAGGTCAACACTTTAATCATGTGAGGTGGAGCGCTTAAAGAAAATGAAAGTGAAGGCCGGAACCAGATAAGGCATGAGATGATCACGAGGCTGGGGCATACACATGCACGCATGCCTTCTCCCAGACCGTGACCTCCGCTGCACTGCCCCGCGCATAGCAATAACTGGCGCACGTCCCACTCCCTACGAATGGGAGGCTCAAGAACGCGGGTGTGGACACTTGTGGTACAGTCAGGGTCAAGCGGCCGCCAACTTCATCCACACCCCGGCCACGAACACGCCTCAACACCTGCCTCCTGGTACACTGCAGCCTGACGGTTGGACAGCAGCGGTGCAGCTGAATGCCTACGTCTCTCCTCACCTGCCGTGTTGCCGAGGAGGGAAAAGTTTTTGAAAGATGAAACGGATTAGTGTTACCAATTAGTTTTAACTTTTATAAAGGTGAAACTGGATCCCGCACTTTTCCCCGACACTCGTCTCGCTGCCTCCTGGGCCGTGAACGAGGACAGACAGACTGGCCAGCCTGTACGCTGTGCACGCCATGGCCTGCAATACAATGTGGAGGAATCACCAGCAGCACGGACACTGTGCAGGCTGCGGGGCGGCAACTTGACGGCCTGACCTTTGCATCATGGGACACCCTTTCAGATTAACTAACACATGTGCACAGATAAATAATGACGCGAAACCCTACAAGTCACTAGGATGACGGTGTCGCCGAGAGGCTGGCAGCCCTGAATGGATCACGGCTGGCGTCCTTTCATTGCATCGCAACGATTTTTAAGTCGTGGGTTGACATTTCACATCGCGCTGCAAAAACAACGACAAGGCAAGAAAGCAGCGGAGAACTTTTCTCCTCGCCAGTGTTCCGCGCGTTAACAATCGCCCTATCACATGTCTGGCGTCCTCTTCTTTCTTATCTCCAACACCAATTAACAGCGAAGCTCACGCCAGACGCCGCCTCATTCTCTGAAAATGCGTTGTTTGTCTGCACTGTGATGGCCATCGCCGCGAGGCGCGGCCGTCGATAACGTCGTCTGCAGGTCCTGCCACGCCAAGGCCCGCCACCCACCACTCGCCGGGAAGTGTGTCCTGCACCGAGCTGCGAGGCAGGATTCCCGGCGGGATTCGCGCATTGGCCACTGACTAAGGACCCACTGTGCCGCCACAGTGCAGCTTAAAGGTCACATAAACGGCCAGGCTGGACTTTTCCCTACCAATAAAAACCAAGAAAGTATGACTGAAATGACTCGTATACCAGCAATGCATGAAGCATTTCCCGTCACTGGTCGGTCATGTATACTCAATAAACCTCCCCCAACCTACCCCATGCCCGCCCAGCCCAGCCCAGCCCAGCCCAGCCCCGCCCCGCCACACCCGAAGTATCCTTTGATCTGGTCGCCACAACACAAGATACCCAAGGCTCTATAAACAGGCAGCGACTCAGTAATGTCTCGCTTCAGACGTCAGGGAGCGGGACGGGGCCGTAAAACCATAACCTTTAGAGCCAGCTGCACCTGTCACACGGGGAGATGGAGGACGCGGCCGGGCAAG
Source organism: Portunus trituberculatus (assembly GCF_017591435.1). Taxonomy (NCBI): domain Eukaryota; kingdom Metazoa; phylum Arthropoda; class Malacostraca; order Decapoda; family Portunidae; genus Portunus; species Portunus trituberculatus. The sequence goes on along the minus strand of NC_059297.1, from coordinate 1,549,308 downwards.
TTTTCCCCTCACGGCCGCTCCCCGGAAGACTGACGAGCTTGGACTATTCTTCTCCCTCTCTCTAAGATTTGCAGCCTCCCTTCTCTCCCATGTTCCCGGCACTCACTACTAAAACGCGAGTTTAAACATAACAAGACCTGTGAGTCTCACTACGACCTTCATTTTCTTACGTCATACACAAAACAACGAGAATCAATATCTATCTTACAATACTTGACCATTTTCCATCAAAGAAAAATGTAACAACCCCAGATTAAAAACAATTTACTGTTATGTCAGGTTGCTCGCGCAGAAAAAACCTCCCGTCAGTGTTTCTTCAACCCAGTCCGCGGAGCCTCGTGGCGTGAACAGCAAACAACAGCCGCAGGTACAGAGGCGTTCCGCTCAAAAACACCCAAGGTTCATAAGAAGAGACGAAACTTTTTCCTCGAGTGAAGGTTGCGTGCACGGCGGCTGCTTTTTCCTCCGTAATCAAGGTTACTCACGAGGAGGAGGAGGAGGAGGAGGAGAGTTTTTATCAAACAGATCAAGCTTCTGAATACAACATCGTTACAAGCGAATGAGTAATACACGCACTCACTAAACTCTGATAAAAAAGAGGTAACGTCTCCTTGGATCTCGCTCTCCTACACACACACACACACACACACACACACACACACACACACACACACACACACACACACACACACACACGACTTTTACTCCTCTCGTGGTCGTTCAGTTAAGGCGGTGAGCTGAGCATAAACGCTATAACTCCGTTAAAAGGATCAAACGCCTTTTCTTGATGTTCTCCTCTAGTATGGCACCGTGCTCTCCTGCTCACTGACCTATCTCGCCCACATCTCACACACACACACACACACACACACACACACACACACACACACACACACACACACACACACACACACACACACACACACGCTCTAATCTCACACACTCGCGTCTACTCACGGCCACGCATCACCTATACAAGAGCAACGCATTTTATCATTTACCAGCTTACGGAATAGATCATTGAGGCTTTGCTTTCTCATGGTACAAGATACGACTGACGCACGCCTCGCTTGCATCTATTTAACCATCTAAACCCGCCTCGCTTGTCAGCCGTCCCTGTTCCCCTCCGTCCACGTGTTATTCCTGATCGCTAAAGGTTCACGGTAATAGTGTGAGTGTGTGAGGATGTGTGGATGTGATTACTGATGCTGCAGCTAAGTTGATTACACTAATGTTGCAAGTTTTCAATATGTAAACACTGTGATCATTTTCAATTCACGTACTATAATATTGTATTAAGCTTGAATATGTGTGCACTGTCACTGTTAGTTTCAATTTATCAATACTGAAGTTAACTTGAATATACTAATAATATAATAGAGTTAAATATACCTAATAATAGTGTGCATGAAAATTAAGTATACAATTACTATAATAAATTAGAATTCACTAATACTGCTGAAGTTTCTTGTCCTTTATTTCTGAGTGATCAATAATTTTTATCCATTTTTTCCCGTTAGCAGACATACCACAGACTCCCAAACATAAATAATGAACCTGAACATCGCCATAAATACAGAACACGTACATTACATATACATGTACATTACATTGCCACACACACACACTCACTCTCTTTCACACACACTTTTTTTTTTTTTTTTTTTTTTACGGTAAGGCCTGTAGGCACACTTGAAGTGTGAATGGGAAGCGCTGTTCAGCTTCCGACCATTAGTGGCACAGGCAATTTTATAGTGGTACCCATATTAGGGCCCATATCACCGCCCAAGCTCATCTTGAGTGTAACCACCTAGAACCTGGATATCATGGTGATATGTAGGTAACTTTAACTTTAAACCACTCGACAAATGGCAAAGTGTTTTAAGGCTGTACGTGGTGGGATTCGAACCTACGCGTGGACGTCTGCCCGATCCCACGCTCACCACCTTATCCACTATGCCACCGCCTCCCTTGATTAAGTTAGATTCATAGGTTAAGCATTTCATTGTTTTAATGTCTCCCCCCTGTACATTTTCAGTGTAATTTTTTTGTTGCACTGCCAAATTAATAAACCGTATATTATTATTATTATTATTATTATTATTATTATTATTACACACACACACACACACACACACACACACACACACACACACACACACACACACACACACACCCGGTAGCTCAGTGGTTAGAGCGCTGGCTTCACAAGCCAGAGGACCGGGGTTCGATTCCCCGGCCGAGTGGAGATATTTGGGTGTGTCTCCTTTCACGTGTAGCCCCTGTTCACCTAGCAGTGAGTAGGTACGGGATGTAAATCGAGAAGTTGTGACCTTGTTGTCCCGGTGTGTGTTGTGTGGCTGGTCTCAGGCCTATCCGAAGATCGGAAATAATGAGCTCTGAGCTCGTTCCGTCTGGCTGTCTCGTCAGAGACTGCAGCAGATCAAACAGTGAAACACACACACACACACACACACACACACACACACACACACACACACACACACACACTCACTACACACACACACACTCACTCACTCACTCACTCACACACACACACACACACACACACACACACTCGAGAGGCCCGGGTTCGAGTCCCGGCGCGGCGAGGCAAATGGGCAAGTCTCTTAATGTGTGGCCCCTGTTCATCTAGCAGTAAATAGGTACGGGATGTAACTCGAGGGGTTGTGGCCTCGCTTTCCCGGTGTGGAGTCTGTTGTGGTCTCAGTCCTACCCGAAGATCGGTCTATGAGCTCTGAGTTCGCTCCGTAATGGGGAAGACTGGCTGGGTGACCAGGAGGCGACCGAGGTGAATTACACACACATACACACACACACACAAAAAAAAAAAAAAAAAAAAAAAAAAGCGTTACTGCCATTACATTAAACAAACATAACCTTGCACAAACCAGCCGGCCTGTGTGAACGAGACCACCTTGCCACCCAATGAATAAACCACCGACACAAACCGCACACGTATGACCTTCGGGGGAGCAGCAGCAGCTGGAGCGAGGAGAGTAGTGGTGGTGGTGGTGGTGGTGGTGACAGCTCAGCCTCATGGTCTAGTCGTCGCAGACCCTCAAGAGACACACTACTGCCTAGTCAAATTAACATGAGGGACAAACACATCCACTCCTGCTCGTCCCCGTTGTTGCTTCCCCTGATAACTTCTCCCTTCCCTTCGCTCCCTGCTCTCTTCTTTTTCCTCCCTGCCTTCCCTTCACCTCTTCCACAGTCCCTTCATCACTCCCTTCTTCTCCCTCTATATCACTTCAAACTCTTCCCTTTCTATCTTTCCATCATTCCACCCTTCCTTTCCCTTCTCCTCCTTGTTCCTTCAGCACCCTCTCCCTTCTCTCCCTTTTCTTCCTGCACCCTTTTCCCTTTCCTGTCTATCGTGCCACTTTATATCTCCTAATCCTAGTTATGGCTGCGGCGGGATGATTCTCGGCAAGGTAGCGGGTGAATGATGGGCGGAGGAGGTGGTGTTGGTCCCGTGATACAGGCCCCCAGCGTGCAGTGCAGCCTGTCCCCTCCGCTCCTCACCCCCAGCCCAGCTCGATAGACGCGCCGCCTCGCCGTTCTCCCGCCCCTCGTGTGTCAAAACCAGGGATAAAAAAGCGTGAGGCATTTTACAGAGCGAGGAAATCTGGCAGTGTGTGTGAGGCCATAACATTAAGTCGTGGTGTTTTGCCGGAGGAGGCGGCGGTGTTGCGCAGCATATTACGCCAGTTTTTAATTACGACATTTCGCCTTCCGGTCACACGCACAAAACATTATAATAAGAAGTGAGTATATAAAGCTGTTATATTCCAAAATTAATTAAAAAGTGTAATTTATACTACAAAGAAAAAGCGCACACAAAAGCACGGCAACGCCGCAATAAAAGCGCCGTTGTTGCAGTAGCGGCCAAAAATGTGCAGCCACAAAGAACCAAACACCGCGCCGGGCCGCCCCTGAAAGCTATCGCCTGGAAGTTGGCTCACCGAACTCCAAGCCAAGGCTTAATTGGAAAACAGAAAAAAAAACTAGGGAAAAAGAAAGAAAGGGACTTTCTTCCGTTAAAAGTTTTCGAATCTCACGATAACGTAAAAGATGTTGCTAGAAGCAGAATTTTTTTTCCTGTTTCGGAGCAACAGGAGTATGGAATGCCATGCACCATATCAACAATTACAGTGATAACACTGATAGCATTCCAAAGCAGTTCCGTCCACAATAACTGATGGATTCAGTAATATAATTAAGGTCACTCACTGGTCACCCGGGGCAAATAATTTGTCTGTCAGGCACACGCTGGTACTCGGCACACAGTGTACGGTACACGAGCCGTGGCTGCCACACACTGATCAATTAATCCAAGCGCAAGACAGCAGTGTGCAGTGGTGTTGGGATTCTCAGCCACCAGGTTCCTGGGAGTCGCTTTCAACCGCTGCCATGAATCTCAAGAGTTTGATGCCCGAGTTGTACGTAAGTGATAAAAAAACACTAGTCGCGTGATGCTCATTTCACATCCTGCACCGACTCCTGCACAGCGAACACCAAAGCCTGTTTTGACTAACTAACTACCACCAATGACGCGCCTTCACCTAATCTAGGTGGTTACTGGCAGGAGTCATCGCCAGACCCAGCAGTGGCGGCAGTCCTAAACAACCCAACACTGCTCGGTTTTGTCCTGTCACTTGAGTGATGGAGGTTCGCGCGCCGCTCGAACCGCAAGGTATTTTTCATTGAGAGTAGTTACTGCTCTCCTTGACCAAGAAGATAAGCGTGTGGTACATGAAAGATTCAAGCCTTAGCCTACGACTATAAATTAAAGATTATAATAAGGCTTAGCTGTCTGCGACTGGGTCCAGCTGCGATTACGACTCACGCGTGACTCAGTACAGAACGAATATTACAATACCTTTAATTTATGAAGGTAACTTAAAAGCCGGAATCATAACCCAAACACTCTTCTGCTAACCACCGCCACGACCTTCACACTAACTCTGCCACAGATACTCCTGCCTCAACACAACCAACACAATCACCTTGTTCTGCTACACACACGCACGCACGCACGCACGCACGCACACACACACACACACACACACACACACACACACACACACACACACACACACACACACACAGGCACCAAGGTAACAGGAGCCGGAGCAAGCCACAGGCCGCCTCCAGCCTGCCTCTCAGGTAGTTTGGAGACCTGGCGGGGCGAGCAAGGCCAAGCAGCCACCTAAGCCACCGTACTAGGCAGCGCGTACCGGCAAGGTGCACAAGGTAGCGAATCTGGCAAGTAAGGGAGTGACTCTCAAGAGCAAACATTGCCCACTAAGTCTCTTGAGCCTCCGAGGCCATTTTAAGTCGAGCAAAGTAATCAAGAGCCAGAGAACCGGCCAGCCAGAAGCCAGCGCTGGCTGCAGGGGGGCATGCGAGGCATTCGACTCAATACTTAAATTTCTTCATTGCCGCGTTAGTCAAAATGTTAGTTAGTTAAAATGTGCAGTATGGCAGGGGAAGGGAAGGAAAGGAATGAGATGGCAGGAACATTAATAATATCACTAGTCTCAGCACACACTAGATAGAATGAAGGCACCACGCAGAGCCTCGCAGCGCCAGTAAGGGTCGCAGCGCCATGTAAACACTGCCACACCAAACACCTTTTAACAAAGAGAACAAAACATCTAGGGGACAGATGTTCAGAGGAAGACAACCTTTCAAATAATCAAGTCAATGAATAAATAAATAAATAAATAAGGGATAACCCAGACAATAGTTGACGGCCATGGGGTGACCACCACAAAACCAACACACGAGTATACTTGCTTGTATTGGATACGTGCCGCTCAACGACCAGTTTTTTGCCTCTTGTGCTTGGCGAAACTACTATAAGTGGCTCAGTGTTTTTATATTTCATGGCATCGCTACAAGACTTGGCGTACTTTGCTGTATCCACTGCCTGCCCTCACAGCCTGCAATGCATCTATATACTTTTCTTTAATTAACCCCTTCAATATTGAGGCATATTTTTACCTTGAGATATGTATACGATTAGATAATTTTATTGACATTAGAAAGGGTCTATGGAGGTTTCACTATTTTAACCCTCATATGAGAGTCCAGCTGTATACCACCACCAAATAGTAACCACAATCAATATGGAAATGCATCATGGTGTTGAAAGGGTTAATAGATTTCCCGCAACCAATAAAGAATCCTGCTCTGCTGCCCCACACGTACACCTTCCCGGGGTTGCCTTCATTCAGCGTGTAATCCACGTGAGCATAAACACAACACACAATGCTCGCGCGGCCGCGCCAAGGCTGCGCCGCGTGATTTAAGTATAGTAAATCGGGTTTAGGACTTTGGGAGCCGTCACCGAGTCGCGCCTCTTCCACGAAACTCAACTCCTGTCGTGGGCTGAAACTTTTTTCCTTCCTCCTCCTCCTCCTCCTCCTCCTCCTCCTCCTCCTCCTCCTCCTCCTCCTCCTCCTCCTCCTCCTCCTCCTCCTTTTCATGCCTCCTTTTCCCTATCTTATTCCTTCTTCTTTTCTTCTCTTCTTCCTCCTCCTCCTCCTCCTCCTCCTCCTCCTCCTCCTCCTCCTCCTGCTACTTCTTCTCCCTTCTCCACATCCATATATTGTTCCTTCTTCATCTATACTCCTCTTCCTTACCATATTTTCTTATTTTTTTTCTTTTCTGCTCTATCATCACCACTAAACCACCACCACCATCTTCAGCATCACCTTCTTCTTCTCCTCCTCCTCCTCCTCCTCCTCCTCCTCCTCCTCCTCCTCCTCCTCCTCCTCCTCCTACTTCTCTTCTACTCCTTCTTACGCCTTCTCCTCCTTATCTTCCTCCTCCTCCATCTGATATCAATCCTCCTACTACCCATATTTCTTCCTCAAATTGCAACGCCGCCGCCTCCTCCTCCTCCTCCTCCTCCTCCTCCTCCTCCTCCTCCTCCTCCTCCTCCTCCTCCTCCTCCTCCTCCTCCTCCTCCTCCTCCTCCTCCTCCTCCTCCTCTCCTCTCCTTCTGATCAGACACTTCCTCGTCATCACCGTCCTCCTCCTCCTCGTCCTCCTCCTCCTCCTCCTCCTCCTTTCTTGGCCTCCGCCCTCTTTCCGTATCGAGCTACAATCCTCCCACTTAACCTGCGTGACCTGACCCAGTTTAAGAATAGGAGAGAGAGAGAGAGAGAGAGGAAGGAGGGAGAGGCGGAGGGGGAGACAGAACGAGTGAGGATAAGTGAGAAAGTAACGAGGTAAAAATGAAAGGAGAGTACGTGGTAAAGAATGGAAAGGGAAAGGATGAGCTGGAAGATAGGTAAGTAGGATAGATAGATAGATAGATAGATAGATAGATAAGATAGATAGATAGACATGTTTAAGAAAGGAAAGGACAGGAATGATGTTACAACAAAAGAAATAAAAAGAGAGGAGAAAGGAAAGGAAATGAAAAGATATGATTAGATAAGATGGACAAAGAGAGAGAGAGAGAGAGAGAGAGAGAGAGAGAGAGAGAGAGAGAGAGAGAGAGAGAGAGAGAGAGAGAGAGAGAGAGAGAGAGAGAGAGAGAGAGAGAGAGAGAGAGAGAGAGAGAGAGAGAGAGAGAGAGGAAAACGTAATAGCAAACAAATATTCTTCTTTATTTTCCGAAAGGTTTACAATCAGTTACTCACGAAATATTCTGGGAAAGTCAGAAAGAGAGTGAGGCTGAGAGAGAGAGAGAGAGAGAGAGAGAGAGAGAGAGAGAGAGAGAGAGAGAGAGAGAGAGAGAGAGAGAGAGAGATTCAGGAAAGGCAATAGAACGAGAGGTGTGTATTTGTTTGCTTAGTTATCGCATCCTTCCACCTCTCCCCTTCTCTCTCTCTCTTCCTCTCATCATCATCTCCGCACCCTACCACAAATAAAGTGTACTCTCTCTCTCTCTCTCTCTCTCTCTCTCTCTCATGGAATACACGCTGTATCTCAGTAATCTGCCAAGCCAAGCCAAGCACGCCTGTAAGCATTTCTAGTCAGGCTATTATTAGAACGATTAAGGCTGGCGGCGCGGCGATGTAAGAACTGTCCAGGGCTGAACAATGTGATGGTGGCTTCCTCATCACATCGGAGACCACATGCGCGCGCGCACACACACACACACACACACACACACACACACACACACACACACACACACACTCGAGAGGCCCGGATTCGAATCCCGGCGCGACGAGGCAAATGGGCAAGCCTCTTAATGTGTGGTCCCTGTTCACCTAGCAGTAAATAGGTACGGGATGTAACTCGAGGGGTTGTGGCCTCGCTTTCCCGGTGTGTGGAGTGTGTTGTGGTCTCAGTCCTACCCGAAGATCGTTCTATGAGCTCTGAGCTCGCTCCGTAATGGGGAAGACTGGCTGGGCGACCAGCAGGCGACCGTGGTGAATTACACATTACTGGGACTAATTCATATCGGCAAGAAATACTAGCACTGTTCCGTAGTGCTTAGGGATGCTGCGCCACGTCAACAGGCAGCCATGACACACACCGCCACCATCACAAGTGTCCACACAGCTGGCTGGCGGTGTTTTCCTGTCCGGAGCACACAGTTGGTGAAGTGACGGGCGTCCTCAACACCAGTGTAAGCTTCCACTCCCCAAACCAAGCCACTCATCAAGGCTACCGGCGATGCGTCAGCAGCCCAGCCTTGCACAACTCTGGGTGACATGACAGGCGGCTGATGTAGTGTGAGGGCCTTTCCCACCCACATCCACACCCACCCACACACCAACCCATCCACAGCCAGCGAGGAGTGTCACTCACGCACTCACTATACATTCCTTGCGGACGTGCACGAGGGGTCAGCATCCTTGCATGGTGGAATCAGAGGTGTTCGGTGCTGCAGTGGACTGTCCTCACACTGGCATCAATAATATTGGTCGCAAAAAAAAAAAAAAAAAAAAAAAAACGGACTCGATTCGCTGCTGCCCAGCAAGACTCAATGTGCAACGCGGGCCCGCCGGGAAGGTCACATCCAGCCTGTGACACGAGGAGAAAGTCAACAAAAAGTCTTGGCCGTGGTCCATAAGCCAGGGGGAAGGACCTGTGTACCGCGGCGTGATGCGGCAACAATGAACATATATGTAAGTATGTGCAAGATAAAAACAAACAAGTACTCGTAAAGTAAATACGTAAAAGTAAGGAAGGGAGTGGCAGGCAAAGGAACATTACATTATCCAGTGTTTCAACTTGATGTTTTCACGAGCGTCACAGCGGGCCAAGGCCTCGGCCCTCTGTGTACGCACCGCCACAGCCTGACTGGCGGGCCGGAGGGAGCCATGAAGCAAGGAGCAGCCTGTGGCCACACACACACACACACACACACACACACACACACACACACACACGAGTGTGGGCAAGCTTTAGTGGCTCGTTATCGACTAGAGCATAACGTTGAGGTTTGCGCCTGGCGTGGCTATATACAGGGTCTGCTTACCTGACAGGGTGCGGCGCGGATCGGAGGCTCTATTGGTTAACATGGCAGCGGCCTTGACTATTAGGCCACTGCGAGAGTTTCCTCCAAGGTATCGGGTGGCGGCGGTGCTGAAGCCTCCATTCTCCTCTCAATGCCACACCAACAGTGGACGCGCTTCAATACCGATGGCTGTTGCTCGCTCTGGCTCATCAGGTTACCACTGGACTATACCTGCCTGCACCACTGCCTCCGTGTACCCTTCCCCCAACCCAACCTCTCTCTTTCTCTCTCTCTCTCTCTCTCTCTCTCTCTCTCTCTCTCTCTCTCTCTCTCTCTCTCTGCATCTTGCAATGAATCTTACGAGAAAACTTCATTTAGAACCTTGACATAATCTCTTTACAGAAAGGCTGGCCGGGGAGTGAATTGCCGGCGTTTCATAACACTGAAAAGGTCCACAAACACTGAGTCTGCCAGGATGTTTGCATGCTCGGAAAAAATGCATGAAAGGTTACGTAATGAAGCGCAAACATGAATGAAGCTTTGCAAACACGAGAGAACGCATCAGATATATAATGTAGTATTCTATTTTCAAAACGCAATAATATACGAGTTTTCAAATATCCACAACATAAATAACATGTTAATTCATATATGAGGTAAGGCAGTAGAGGGAGGGAAGAAGTACGAGGTCTCAAATATTCACATGTGGAGTCAAGACATTCGATAGCAAACCATTATTATTAACATGTGCGCAGAATACTGGTGAGTGTGAGTGAATGAACCATTGCTCTGTGTGTGTGTGTGTGTGTGTGTTTGGGTGTGAGCCACTGTCTGTAACCTAACGCAAGGCCAGCCACCCGCCCACCCACCTACCCGCCCACAGCTACACCCACTGCCGCCCACAGACACGCACATTGTTTTAAATGTCTCATTATGCTATTAATCTCTCTCTCTCTCTCTCTCTCTCTCTCTCTCTCTCTCTCTCTCTCTCTCTCTCTAGGCATGCACACTGTTCAAACTTTTAATTATTTCATTAACCTCTCCTCTCCTTGTGTGGTTGTTAGCTAGTTTGTATGAACGAACGAATGAGCGAGACTTGTGTGAGACGTAAATCTTCCTGTGAGTGAACGAGCTAGGCTTCAGTCGTATGTGTTATCATTAATTAAGTGCGCGGCCTAGCGCCGACAGATCACCTACCTCCAGCCTTCTGTTCACATACACTGTGAATAAACGCCTGCACTGTTGCCTGTGTTTCCTGTCCCATTGCCAGTCAAGGATAGAAGACTCCTCTCTCTCTCTCTCTCTCTCTCTCTCTCTCTCTCTCTCTCTCTCTCTCTCTCTCTCTCTCTCTCTCTCTCTCTCTCTCTCTCTCTCTCTCTCTCTCTCTCTCTCTCTCTCTCTCTCTTGAATAGGCTGAACACGTTCTTATGAGTAAACAAAGCCTTAGGAAACACGACACGACACACACACACATCACTACCTTATCCCATTCTGTCACTCCTGAAACCGTCCAAGTCTGCACGGATTACTTGGATGAATAACCCAGCTCCTCCACGCCACCTCACCCCTTTTCTTTCTCCCTCAGCGCACAGTACCAGTCAATATGCTAGATAATCCCTTCCAGCCTCCATCCCACGCGCCAACTAATCCCTATCCTTTCTTGTTGCGCGTGACTGATGGATGGTGGGCGGGGTGTTGACTAGAGTTCGTTCTGCGGTGTTTGTGTGGGTGAGGAAGTGGTGGTGATAGTGGTGGTGGTAGGGCGTTCGCTGGCGGGTGCGGCTATGATACTTTGTTGAGTGAAACGTACGTGTGTGTGTGTGTGTGTGTGTGTGTGTAATAATAATAATAATATATGTGTGTGTGTGTGTGTGTGTGTGTGTGTGTGTGTGTGTGTGTGTGTGTGTGTGTGTGTGTGTGTGTGTGTGTGTGTGTGTGATGAGTGATATGTTATACTATGCAGTTGAGTTCAGCGAAGGAGTGTTTTTGTATTTTGTTATGTTGGTGGTGAAGTGAAAGGAAATAATTATGTTGTTTATCTATGAATTTAGTAAGAGGTATCCGCAGTGTTGTCTTAACCCCTCCAGTACTAGGACATATTTTTACCTTGAATTTTGGGTATGATAAGGCAATTTTATTTACATTAGGAAGGTTCTGTGGAGGTCACAAGATTACTGGTCAGACTCTTAACCATTTCAAGCACCACATAAGTTTCTGAAGGTGCATAAAATCACCAAATAGTAACCAAAATAATAAGAAAATGCTTCATGGTGCTCAAGGAGTTAATATGTAGCTGAGAGAAGTTCAATAGATTAGCTTGGATAAACTCCTAAGTGTGTCGATACAAAAATTAATTAAGTGTTTGCCTGGCTGAAACATACTTAATACAGAGTTCATAAATGTTTTATTAATACTAAGATTAGGATTTCTCTCTTTTTGACCCGTTTGTATCTAATAAAACGTTTCTTTTTCTAATAAAACAAACTTACACCACAGCCGATCTCATCAATACAAAAATATACATAAAATTACAAGAGGATACTCATACAGAGCAGAATCTATTACATTTGAGCATAACTTCAATGAACTCAGTAAAATACAAAAGTAAAGACCTATACTCAGATTAACCTCTTCAGTACCATGACACGTCTCCATATTCATGTTGTTTACTATTTGGTGATTTTATACAGCTTCAGAAACTTATAGTGGGTGATTAGAATAGTGAAGACTCAAGCCATTAATCTTCTGATCTCCATAGAACCCTCCTATTGTCAATAAAATGGTCTAATTGTACACAATCTCAAGGTAAAAATATGTCCCAGTATTGAAGGGGTTAATACGAGAGCAGCGTTTTTGCAAAGTAAGATACACTCATTACAATAACTACCACTGCTATCTTCTCTCCTTCATCCCCGACACACAGCGCCACGCAGGTTCAGGAGCAACACACACACACACACACACACTCCATAGTCGCTTCTTGCATTTCTGGTGTGTGATCTTGCCCGGTGTTGTGTGAGGACGTGACGTGACAGGCTTGCTGGCGTACTTGGTGACCTCATAGCCGCCAGTGCCAAACCCATTTCCGGCAATTGTTTCACACATACACACACACACACACACACACACACACACACACACACACACACACACACACACACACACACACACACACACACACACACACACACACACACACACACACACACACTGGTTGTATTCAATGTCAGGAGGATTACAAGTCAGTTTTTGTTTCTTCGTTCATTTTAACAGTAAATAAATACAGAAAAAGTGACGAGCAATAATTTAGTAGTGACGCCAAGAACACCAGGACACAATTGAGATAAGGAGAGTAAGTGACTGATAAAGATATAAATAGTATTCTTAAACCCTTCAGTACCATGACGCGTTTTCATATCTATTCCACTTACTATACGGTGATCTTATACAGCTTCAGAAACTTATATTGGGATTAGAATAGTTAAGACTCTGGCCATTAATCATCTGACCTCAATAGACCCTTCCTAATTCAAATAAAATGGTCCAATCATACCCAAAACTCATGGTAAAAAATACGTTCAAGTACTGAAGGGGTTAAACACTTTTTTGTCCTCTCATCACTATTACTTTAATAGGCCAATGATACCATATGTTGACTCGACAAAGTTGTTTCTCTTTTCCTGCAATGTTGGTAACTCGGTACAGGATATTTGTCAAACAATTCCTAGAGTCACACGTACACCTCTAGAACGTTTAAATTCTTCTTATTAACTCCTTCAGTACCACGATGTGTTTTCATATTCATTCTGGTCACTATTTGGCGATTTTATACAGCTTCATAAACACGTTGGGATTAGAATAGTAAAGACTCTGGCCATTAATCTTTTGAACTCCATAAACCCTTCCTAATGCACATAAAATTGTCTAGACATACCTAAAAATCAAAACAAAGATGCAACTCACTACTGACAGGGGTTAAGTCTGTTAAAATGAGCCAAGATGAAAGCATTTAAGAACACACAATACCAATAACCTTCTCAACGCCGCGTCAATATTGAATTTGAAAAGATTATTAGATATATTTACAGATACAGATGAGTGAGTGAGCGGGTACAGGTGGGAATGTTGACAAGAGAAACTGCCACGTGTACTGTACGTAATATAACAGACTTTTTGCATCCTCCTTTATGTTCTTCGGCGAAATTGAAAATCCAACCGTGACAAACCCAGACACACGAGAGAGAGAGAGAGAGAGAGAGAGAGAGAGAGAGAGAGAGAGAGAGAGAGAGAGAGAGAGAGAGAGAGAGAGAGAGAGAGAGAGAGAGAGAGAGAGAGAGAGAGACAGAAACCATAGTGATACGACGGAACTTTCTCAACGAGACTAAATTTAGATTACAAAAATAAAAGAAATAAAAAAAAAATTTTGTCGATCTTGATTTGAAAAACAACACAACACTGGAGAGAGCAGCGACTAAAGCACCACTCCACTCAACACCCGCTAAAATCTCGCTTCAATGACACCAAGAAGCGATGGCTGTTGTGTAGCGCACCAAAACAACCCAATTGATGCTGGTGTCGAGGGAAAATTCTCGGAAGCTTTGAAATTCCACAGCTGGGCGACGATATAAAAGGGAGGGAGGGAGGGAGGAGGAGGGAGGAAGGGAGGAGGAAGGAAGGAAGGAAGGAAGGAAGGAAGGAAGGAAGGAAGGAAGGAAGGAAGGAAGGAAGGAAGGAAAGAAAAAAGATAGAAAAGAAAGAAAGGAAGGAAGGAATGGAACAACAACAACAACAACAACAACGGAAAGAGAATGAATGAAAGAAAAGGAAAAAAGAAAGGAAGGAAGGAAAGAAGGAAAGAAAGGAAAAAAGAAAGGAAAGAACCACAACCACCACCACAACCACCACCACCAATAACAACAATAAACGAGGCATCCACCAGCGTGCAAAGTCTCGCATCACCAACTAAAGACCTCAAAGGCACACCACACCATACCATACAGGACAAAAACACCCCCGTAAATATATAGAGACTAAGACATGTTCTCCTGCATCACACAAGACAGCCTCGCAGCGCCACGTTATAGGAAAGGAGAGAGCTGAGTGTGTGTGTATGTGTGCGGTCGAGGGAGACACGCGAGAGGTTGGACGGTTGGGTAGTGCTTCCAAGTCTTTAACAGCGCGCGACAAAACACCTGTAGCGCTAAAAGAGATAGCAATCACTCCGCCGATGAATGAGGCAGTGAGGAGCGTAATTGGTTCCCCTATTCACCTGGTCTCTAGAGGCGCTGGGTCTTTTAGTGGAGTCAGTTTCTTATGGTGTATTGTTCCCGTGCAGTCTTTTCTTTCCCCCTTAATTGGTGGGTGCGGCGGAGAAATCAATAACAGCAAAACTCAATACTCGCAGGTAATTAATCAACACCTGTGAGCCCAGCGTGTGTTTGTTATTAGTGATGGGTTGTTAGGTATGACAGGTGAATACTAATAAGGCTCTTGGTGAAACTACTTGTCTATATCAATTATCTCCAGTGGTCGTGTAGGTATTATGTGCATCTGGTCACGAGCTGCGAGTTTCCAATAACATTTCAAATCTGCTGCCTTTATCGAGAACAGAATACTAATGGTCCCCGTGGTGCAGCTGCTTGTCCATATCAATTATCGTTAACCCCTTCAATACCATGACGCGTTTTCATATTCATTCTGTTTACTATTCGGTGATTTTATACAGCCTCAGAAACCTCATGTGGGGGATTGAAATAGCGAAGACTCTGGTCATCAATCTTCTACCCTCCACAGACCCTTGCTGTCAATAAAATGGTCTAATCGTATAAATACCTCACGGTAAAAATGTATCCCAGTGCTCAAGGGGTTAAAGGTTGTATGAATTTTATGAGTGTGTCTGGTCACGTACCTCCAAGGGTTCCAAAAGAATTCTACTTTCCCTTTACACCTTGAGAGGAGAATACTAATAAGGTCCTCAATACATCCATATCAATAATCGTTAAAGGTTATGTTTACTTTACGTGTTTGTTTATTATTATGTGTGTGATTACTTGTCTCTAAGGTTTTCAGTAAAGATTCCCATGGCTGCTATACTTAGCGAGAAACAAATTGCCAATAGAGCCTTAAATGCAAGTACTGGCTCATATCAATTAGTGTTTATGAATTCAGTTTTCTTTCTTCTGGTCACGCGGCTCCAAGGTATTCAATCCAATTCCAATGCCTTACTAATGAAACCCTAAATACAACTACTGACTTGTATGAATTATTGTTATGGCTTGTATGTGTCTTAAGTGTTCAGGTAATGTGTGTCTGGTCACGCGCCGCCAAGTTTCTATTAAAATTTCAATTCCATACTATTCATACCGAGAACAGAATACCAATAGAGGCCTAAATTGTTGTTATTTGTTGTTGTGTACATGTCACCCGCGTATGCATGATGCATTTGGTCACATGCTTGCAAGGCTTCCGATACGAACCAAAGTCCGGACAAAGTAAGGCGAGGGTTGTATACAAACAGGCAAGCCGCGGACCCGTTTTCAGAAACGCTTTGCTCTCTCACCACTATTTTCAAGCGCCACAGAAATTATTAGCTCGGTTTTTCTTGAGTGTTTCTCCAGTTAATAATGTAGAAATCTTGTCACTATCTCTAAAACCATAAAAACAACTTAAAAAATTCGTGTAACTTTCAACAAAGCCTTTTGAAATAGTGGAGGTGAAGAACAGACGTGTTTGAGAATACCAGCCACGTGAAAAAAAAAAAACCTCGAGTAGATTTAAATAAAGCCTTTTGAAATAGTGGAGGTGAAGCAAAGATGTGTTTGAGAATACCAGCCACGGTCCCGCACGCCTGTCATGCCTCCAAGGCAGCCACACGCCTCGCCACACACAGGCGGCGGCCCACCAGCTTAGTACAGGGAAGAGGAAATAAAACGGTGCTCCTCTGGAAAAAATAATCACTTAAAGTTCTTTGGCGAGTCGGTTCATAGCTTTGTTGTGCTAGTGTCGAACCTCCTGTGTGTGTGTGTGTGTGTGTGTGTGTGTGTGTGTGTGTGTGTGTGTGTGTGTGTGTGTGTGTGTGTGTGTGTGTGTGTACTGCACTTACTTGGGCCTTTCACGCGATGCCCAACACACAACCACAAAACCAAACAAAGACAAGACGTAACGGAATACAGGAGGAGGAGGAGGAGGAGGAGGAGGAGGAGGAGGAGGAGGAGGAGGAGGAGGAGGAGGAGGAGGAGGAGGAGGAGGAGGAGGAATTCTAAGCAACTCGTTGAGGCTTGGGTGCGTTCCAACCCTCATCCAGACCACCACCACCACCACCACCACCTCCTCCTCCTCCTCCTCCTCCTCCCTAAAGCTGCGGGAGCTACGTAGACCCAATACCAGCGAGAAAACAACGACAGTAACAAACCACTACTACTTGCTTTTCCTACACAGAACACACACGGTTTCCTCTCATGTCGTAATGCTTGTTTGGCCTCAGGTGAAGTGGACGCAAGATAAATAAAAACAGCACAAGGTTAAGCCCTTCCGTACCATGATGCATTTTCCTATTCATCTGATTATTATTTCGTGATTCAATGCAGCATCAGAAACTCATGTAGGGATTAAAATGGTGAAGACTGTGGCCATTAATCTATTGACCTACAAAGATTCTTCCTAATGTCAATAAAATGGTCTAATCATAACAAAAACTTAAGGTAGAAATGCGTCCCAGTACTGAAGGAGCTGAACTGCTTGAAGAGAAGGTGGAGAGGGGGGGAGGCGAGGTGGAGTTACTATGACAACAGGAAGGATTTGATTAGACTGGTGATAAGCAGGGGAATGAGTTCGCTTATCAAGGAGGGGTCGACTACGAGAAGTAAAAGGAAATAAACACCACTTGCTACATTGCAGGAGGGGAACCAGGTGTGTGTGTGTGTGTGTGTGTGTGTGTGTGTGTGTGTGTGTGTGTGTGTGTGTGTGTGTGTGTGTGTGTGTGTGTGTGTGTGTGTGTGTGTAAATTGCTCTCTACTGATTATGATTTCTTAGCTCAATTTGGATGAAGCAGATCAGTTTAATATGTATTTCTCAGATTTGTATATACTACTTTGTCAATAAACTACTACTACTACTACTACTACTAATGTGTGTGTGTGTGTGTGTGTGTGTGTGTGTGTGTGTGTGTGTGTGTGTGTGTGTGTGTGTGTGTGTGTGTGTGTGTGTGTGTGTGTTCTGGTAGAAGTTAATACGCATTACTGAGTCGAGGAAGTATCTACCTGTCCGTCTATCTATCTAAAGCGTGAAGAAGAAGAAGAGGAAGATTACTGAGGAAGTAGACAGCTGCAGGAAGGGACTATCTGGCGGTGACTGTGTCGTAATGATAGTGGAAGATAAGACGAGAATAGTACGAGTATAAGAAAAATGTTTAGATATATAAATCCTAACTGGCGTTTCCGCAATGAAAGTAGTAGTAGTAGTAGTAGTAGTAGTAGTAGTAGTAGTAGTAGTAGTAGTAGTAGTAGTAGTAGTATATTTATATTGAAATTGATTAAATAAACAGCAATAGAGCAGTTGGCTTTCTTACAACAGACAATTGGAAAGGAGGAGGAGGAGGAGGAGGAGGAGGAGGAGGAGGAGGAGGAGGAGGAGGAGGAGGAGGAGGAGGAGGAGGAGGAAGATGCAGAAAATGGAGAACACGATAAGAACAAGAACCATAACACAGCTTAGAGGAAAACTAATAGGCATAAAATTAGAAGGAAGAAAAAGAAATTAAACACACACACACACACACACACACACACACACACACACACACACACACACACACACACACACACACGACCTACTAAAAGTAAACAAACACCTGAAGGAGGAAAATATCTAAACCGGAAAGTTACCAGCAAGAGGGAAGAAATGAGGAAAAAAATGAAGAACCAGTTAAGAGAGCGAAAAAAAAAGGGGGGGGAGGTAGCCGCCACTGCAATAATACTAACGGGACACCACCGCAACGCAGGGAAAGGTCTCAGAGGAACTTGCTAACTTCTTCAGTACTGGGACGCATATCTACCTTCAGTAACTGTTTTGGGTACGATTAGATGATTTTATTGACATTAAGAAGTGTCTATGGAGGTCAGAAGATTAATGGCCAGAGATTTCACTATTTCAATCTTCACGTAAGTTTCTGAAGCTGTATAAAATCGCTAAATAGTAACCAGAATGAATGTGAAAACGTGTCATGGTGCTAAAGGGGTTTTTAAGGTTGTGGCTGCGTCTAGGAAACATCATTCGTGAACATTTCTGACACAAACTTTCTCTAACTCACAACAAACTCCTCAAGGATAACACAAACTTTCTCTAAGGCAACATAAACTTCAAAAACTATACAAAGTCTTCCCTTTTACAGGACATATCTTAAAATAAAACAAAATATTTCAATAAATAAAACACACCATACAATCTTTCTTCAGCACAGCACAAAAGGCTTTATTTAGTTGCAGCTATATGAGTTTTCAAGAGTGTGTTTATTTACGGTGTTCTAGTGACTGCTTAACATTTCTATATCATTAATAGGAGAATCACTTTTGAAGACAAGCTAATCGTGGTGAGAGAGCAGAGATCTGTAATCACAAGAGTGTGTTTTTACTGTTCTATATATAGTGACTATACCATTAATAGGAAAAACACTTTTGAAGACAAGCTAATCGTGGTGAGAGAGCAGAGACATATAAATATAAACTAAAATATAACGAACTATAAATAAATAAAGCCGGTTCTAAGGCGTGTCCTCCTCTTGATAACGAAGAAATATCGTTAATTTGTCAATGAAACCATAAAAACACACTTAAAATCTCGTACAACTTCAACTAGAGCCCTTGGAATGTAGTGCAAGCGAGCCAAAGGAGTGTTTCAAAACATGCCTCCAAGTAAGTAAGAGGTTTATTACATACCGTGAACGAAGGTGGTATTTGAGGAGGCTGGGAATGAAAGGGTTAATAGATGCTAGTGGGAATGCAAGTCACACTGTTGTGGTGGTGGTGGTGGTGGTGGTGGTGGTGGTGGTAGAAGAAGTAATTTTATGACTGAAAAGATTAATGCTCGTTGAGTTTTGAGAGAGAGAGAGAGAGAGAGAGAGAGAGAGAGAGAGAGAGAGAGAGAGAGAGAGAGAGAGAGAGAGAGAGAGAGAGAGAGAGAGAGAGAGAGAGAGAGAGAGAGAGAGAGAGAGAGAGAGAGAGAGAGAGAGAGAGAGAGAGAGAGATTAATTAAGAGAAATATATAAAACCAAACCCAGATACACATTACAATATAAAAACCAAATACGTACATTCACACTCACTCTCTCTCTCTCTCTCTCTCTCTCTCTCTCTCTCTCTCTCTCTCTCTCTCTCTAAGGTAATCAGAGAGAAGCACAGTGTCTTTCATTAACGTAAGAAGCTTGTGTGGCTTGACAATGCGCCAGTAGGAGGGAGAGAGAGAAAAAGACTGACGCCCGTACTGAGAAACGTCTTCCCCTCTCACTCTGACAATTTTCCAGGGCCACAGAAACAACTAGGTGAATTTTCAAGACAGTTTCTCCTTTTACCAAACTAGAAATCTTGCCAATCCATCACCAGAACCATCAAAATACTCTTAAAAACACGAGTATCTTCAACCGGAGCCTTTGGAAAGCAGTGATGGTGAGAGAGCAAAGTGTTTCAAGATACGGGTCTGACTCTCAACACCTTCCTTTACTGATGCAGTCCCCAACACCCTGCAGCCTCTCCCAGCTCCATTCTCTCTTAGGCTCCACATCTCTTAAGCCCCAATCAGCTCTCCAGTCTCTTTCAGTTCCCACCATTCTTAAGCCATCAAACTGACTCCCACATCTTCCTTTAATGATGCAGCCCCGACACTCCAGCCCCTCTCAGCCCCATCCTTCTTAAGCCCCTATAAGCACCCAACAGCACCTCTTAGCCCCCACTATATTAAGTCTCTAAACACCTATCAATCACCACTCCCATCTCTCTCAGCATCCATCAGCCCACAAGCCATCTCTCAGCCCCATCCTCTTTTAGTCCCCACCTCTTTTAAGCCCCAAGCAGCCACCAGCCACCAGTCCCACCTCTCGCAGCGTCCACTAGCCCAGCAGCCCACTCTCCTTTCCTGTCCCTTACATACTAGCTGTATCTCTTTCAGGCCCAAATGCCCACCAGCTCTTGTTAGAGCCCCCTTCTCACTACCATTGTTTTAAGTCGTAATGGTGCAGTATGGTGGTGAATATGCAGCATGAAGGAGAAGGCAAGAGAAGCACGACTAAGATATTTTGGACTCGTGAAAAGGAGATAAGAGGATGAAGCAGTGAAGAAAGCGCAGATTAGTGGTGACTCGGGAAGTGGCTGGCAGTACAAGATGACAACAGTATAGGCAGAAGTAGGCGGAGTAACTTGGGTGACTAGGGAGACTCAAGGCACTTTAGGGTGACACAGAGGGAGGAACACAAAGACAAAGAGTAGGGGGTTGTAGTACTGCGAATCTGAGAACGTATAGTCTGATTGTTGGTGAAAAATCTGCGTTCGATGAGAAGAGGTTGTGAATTAAAGGAGTGGGGGTAAAAAGAAAGTGAAGGCAGCAATGATGGCGGAGGTTAGGGGGAGAACGAGTGCTGGGAGACAAAGAATACGATGGAGAGACGTAACAAGGAGTGACATGACCAGGCTGGGAGTTCAAGAAGATGATGCAATGGATAGAAACAGATGGAGAAGGTTAACTCGAGCGGCTGACCTTACAGTACAGTGGGATTATGGTCGCATGAAGAAGGTGGTGGTGGTGGTGGTGGTGGTGGTGGTGGTGGTGGTGGTGGTGGTGGTGGTGGTGGTGGTGGTGGTGGTGGTGGTGGTGGTAAATACATTGATGGTGGATGAGTATGTTGATGAATGGAAGTTGTAAGGGAAAGTGTTAGACTAGCATACAAGGACAGTTATGGTGCGAACAATGAAGAGTGTGGTGGCAGTGACAATAGTGATTCGAATTGTGATAGTGAATTGTGTCTTGTGATTATGTGGTGAGTTAACTTGTGTTTCTTGCAGTTTGCCTTGTTTTCTTACGTTCGGATGGGTTTTCTTATTTGTATATTTTTGACATTTTCTATGCAGGATGGGAGACTATATACAGAAAAGTAGTAGTAGCAGTAGCAGTAGCAGCAGCAGCAGCAGCAGCAGCAGCAGCAGCAGCAGCAGCAGCAGCAATGATAATAATAATAATAATAATAATAATAATAATAATAATAATAATAATAATAATAATAATAATAATAATAATAATAATAATAAAAATAATAATAATAATAATAATAATAATAACAACAACAACAACAACAACAACAACAACAACAACAACAACAATAATAATAATAATAATAATAATAATAATAATAATAATAATAATAATAATAATAATAATAATAATAAAAAGAAGAAGAAGAAGAAGAAGAAGAAAAGAAGAAGAAGAAGAAGAAGAAGAAGAAGAACAAACAGCTTCCTTGCACACTAAATTACACTTTTTGGGAGGTACACATTCAGGTATTTATTTTTCTTATATATATATATATATATATATATATATATATATATATATATATATATATATATATATATATATATATATATATATATATATATATTTTTTTTTTTTTTTTTTTTTTTTTTTTCCATGTTGATTTTCTCCAGTTTTCTTTTTGCCTTTCTTCCTTTTTTTTCTCATGTTGATTTTCTCCAATTTTCTTTTTGCCTTTCTTTCTTCTAGCGAGGTCGACACAGCCCACCTCGGAGTGACCTTTCCTGCACCACGCCGCAATTGGCCTTCCTGTAGGTCAGCCCGGTCACTTGCCCTGCTTCCTGTCACACATATTGACGAGTGTCGCCCCCACCACACCACACAACACCACGCACCACCACACCACACCACCACTCCACCACACACTCAATACTTTACATTCCTGTTCCCTGTCCACCACCATACACCACACCATATCACGCACCACCACACCACACACACACTCAAAACTCCACACTCCTTTTCCCTGTCCACCACCACACATCACACCATACCACACTACTCTTGTCCACCATCACAGACTCACTACACCACTTTTGCTCCCTTTACCATCACAACACATACCACACCACACTGTTCCTATTCACTACAACACCACACAACACCACACCACACCACATAAAGCAACACAATACCACACACTCACCACACCACAGCACATTACACTACTCTACTCCACCACCACATATACACCAAATGACTCGAGCTATCTACCTACCACAACACTACACAACACCACACTACACCATTCTTGTTCCCTCTGCCTACCACATCGCACCACTCCTCCCTGCCACCACCACTACACCACATAACTTATGCTCCCAACTTACCACACACCACATCGCTTCTGTTCCCTTCCCCCCCCTTCTACCACATAAAACTTAACTCCTACTCCCTCTACCACACCCCATCACTGTTGCTCCCTCTTCCTGTCCCCTCTCAGCACACCATGAATCCTCCTCCCTGTCCCCCAGCCCACCACATCACCCCTCGTCCTTGTTCTCTCCACTTCCCTTTGCCCCACATACTCAGCTCTCGTTATGGTAGTGATGCGAGGCTGTGCAATTCTGACCCTTTTCTTTCACCTGTGTTTTAGTGTTAGTGTATGCGAGTGTAGTTGAATCTGGTGTGCCTCTGCTTAATTAACTCCTTCAGTACTGGGACGCATTTTTACCTCGACTTTTGGACATGATTAGATTATTTCTATTTATTTTTTTATTTTTTTTACATTAGGAAAGGTCTATGGAGGTCAAAAAATTAATTTCAATGCCCCATATAAGTTTCTGAAGCTGCGTAAAATCACCATATAATAAGCAGAATAAATATGAACCCGCGTCTTGGTTCAAAAGGGGTTACAATCGTCAGTAATTGTAGGATAGTGTTAATGTAAGATGGAGAGAACGTAATTTTATTCCATTTTCGTTATTGTATCTTAGAATATCAGTGAATGGATGGTATACAATGCCTTCCTAACGGGCGTACCGAGTCCCCTTCATACCGCCTGGCTCTTAACACCTCTTTAAATTCATAATTTCAGCACGAATATCTTGGAGAATCAGTGAGTGAACAGTCAAACAACAAATCTGTCTTCCTAACTGGCGTGCTTGAGTCCCACATTCGCATCACCTGGCACAGTTTTGGCTTTGGCACGAACGTCTCTTTACTGCGTCGTCGTTACCTTCTCTTCAAATACACAAGATAACAACTTGACTTCCTATCATAAACCAAAGCCGTCCCGCCACCTCGACACTAATAAAGATTTCTCTTGCTCATAAATACTTGAACGCTCTCAACATCGCGGTAATAATATATATTGTGCAATGCAGTTTAAAGCCAAGCAACTGTATATGTTTTTTGTATGTGTGTGTGTGTGGAGGACGCAATTCCTGCCAAGGGTCGCTGCCACCTGTCTGTCCACAGCGAGGCAGCGAGCTTTGATGCAACACTCACTGCAGCCCCACACCCGCTCACTGGGAGGGTTTCCAGCCTGGTGACACACGCCCTCTGTCTATAGATCTAGGCAGGTAGTCACTCCACTACAACCCTGGTGAATGAAAAGATCTCTTTTCAGCCTGGTGACATACGGATTCTGTAAGACCAGGCAGGCAGTCATTCCACTAGCCAATGCCTTAGTGATGAAAAGGGTCGCTTACAGCTGTGACAAACTGTAAGACAAGGCAGGCAGTCATTCCACAAGTCACTGCCTTAAAGTGATCGCTCTTATACGCTGATGTCATAAGATTTAAGTGTTCGATCATCATTTCTGACTTCTTTTAGGGGACTGGCGACTCAGTGGTTCTTCTCTTTTCTGGTCTTGACAAGTGCATCTTTTGCAGAAAATATTAAATAAAACCAGATCCAGAGAAACAGTCTCTTCACTACTCAGTGATGGTAACAGTCCCTTCTTACGGTGTCACCAGGCAGGCTTACGTTATAATGAGTTTAGTGTGAGTGACACGTAGATCAAAGCGTGGTTATTGATTACAGACACTGATTTAACTGAATTAACCCCTTCTGTACTGTGACACATTTTTACTTTGAGATTTATGTATGATTCGACCATTTTATTTACATTGGGAAGGGTCTACAGAGGTCAGAAAATTAATGGCCATAGTCCTCACTATTTTTAATCCTCCACATTAGTTTCCGAAACTATACAAAATCACCAAATAGTAAGCAAAATGAATATGGGTAAGTGGAAGGAATTGAGATGATGCACACTTAAAATTCACAACTTCTAAATCATAAAACGAACAACACGAGGAAAGTATGAAGCATGGTTAACTGACACAACACAAAAGGCCTTATTTAGTTGAAGCTACACGGCTTTCGAGTGTTTTTTCTTTTTTTGCGGTGTTAGTGATTAACAACATTTCTATATCATCAGTAGGAAAAACAATTTCAAAGACAGGCTGAGAGAGCAAAGATCAATAAATACAAGGTTGATTTACATACGGAGAAAACATGACATAACACAAAAGGCTAAATTTAGATGGATTTGTACTTAAAGCGGAAGAAATTAAGATGAAGCACGTCTAAAATTCATAACTTCTAGATTATATAACGAACAAGTATAAAGTGTGGTTAATTTACATGCATATGAATAAACTTCGCGATTGTAAATGAGCAAGACCGCAACACTCCCGCCCCGCCGCGTCAAGCCCCAAGAACGAGCACTGAACCGCAGCTTATCAATCCTCTCAGGCACAAACTTCGACGGCTTACACTACAAAGGAAAGGATATAATGGAAGACATGGAGTGTACACGTGGGAAGGCGCCGTCACTGATAATGGCCGATGCAAAGGTTAATGTAACTTTCTCTTTCTTCCTTCTCATTCCACTATCTCTTGCGTGTATGTGGAACAGGCCCTAGTGAACGAGTAAGGTAGCCAAAGTGACAGTAGTAATAGTAATAATAGTAATGATAGTGGCAACGGTGAGCATGAAGTATAACTTTAGAAACACGAGGACAACAACAATAACAAGAGCAGTAATGACATTAATAATAAAAGAATGAAAAAAAAACGAGGAGGAAGAGGAGGAAGAAAATGAAAGCCTCAATACTCCTACTATACAAAAACCTCCAGCTAGTGAGAAGGAAGAAAAATAAATAATGTAGGTATAAATATATCATTAAAAACTCAAAAAATAATAACGACAAAAATAAACAAGTAGTAAAGAAAAACAGTAAAGACAAATAACAGAGACCCAGATGCTCCAGAAAAACATTACTAGAAAGAAGAGAATAAAATAAATATCTCCAAAAAGAACATAACAATAATCAAAAAAATAAACGAAGTAAAAAATAAACAATGAAAAGAAAGACAAATAACAGAGACCTGGATGCTTCAGAAAAATATTAATAGAAGAGAATAAAAAGATGACAGAAAAAAAGCTAAAAGGTAATGACACAAGAAGGGGACGTTAGTACTTACCTTGGTGTTGATGAACTCGCAGGCGCGGTCCTTGAGGGTCTTGAGTGTCAGCTGGGATGCGTTGACGGTGGTGATGTCACGCACCAGCCCGTGCTGCAGGGAGAAGGTGATGTCCGCCCCGGTCACCTCCATCTGTCGCCACACACACACACACAACACAGGATTAGTGGTGTCTACCGCCGCCACTTGGCACTCTAGTCTACACTGAAGCTTTATTTAGGGAAGGTGTCAGTGTTTGCATGCCTGCACATGTGTGTGTGTGTGTTTGTGTGTTTGTGTGCGTGTGTGTGCTTGCTGCTAAGCTGTGTATGACAAGGCATACAGTAACTATTGTGCTATTAACCCCTTCAATACTAAGACTAAGACGCATTTTCATCATGATTTTTGGGTTTAATTAGACGATTTTATTTGTATTATGAAGGGTCTATGGAGGTCAGAAGATTAATGGACACAGCCTTTACTATTTTAATCCCCATACACGTTTCTGAAGCTGTATAAAATCACCAAATAGTAAGCAAAATGAATATGGAAACGTGTCATGGTCCTGAAGGGGTTAAGACCTCAGCATAAAAAGTAATACCAATCTAACTATCCCTTATCCTAGTGTGAATACGGATTTAGTAACGAACTATTGTGGTATAGACTATTAATCACATAAAACAGTAATGCCTATCTAGTATTTCAGTATCCTGGCATTAAAATATTAGTCTATGTGGAGACAGGGATGCAGTGACGACCT
The DNA here is from genome assembly GCF_017591435.1 of Portunus trituberculatus. Classification (NCBI taxonomy): domain Eukaryota; kingdom Metazoa; phylum Arthropoda; class Malacostraca; order Decapoda; family Portunidae; genus Portunus; species Portunus trituberculatus. Next base: position 1,522,609 of record NC_059297.1, on the reverse strand, counting down.
GTTATGCTGGATAGACAAAAATCCTAACCGTGAGAACTATTAGATTGTAAAGACGTATATAATCACACCATAAAACAGCAATTCCTGATTATTTGACTATTGTGGCATTCACTGGTAATAAACATTGAGAAGTGGGCATACACAATCCTGGTAAAGTAGTAGTAGTAGTAGTAGTAGTAGTAGTAGTAGTAGTAGTAGTAGTAGTAGTAGTAGTAGTAGTAGTAGTAGTAGTAGTAGTAGTAGTAGTAATAATAATAATAATAATAATAATAATAATAATAATAATAATAATAATAATAATAATAATAAATAATAATAATAATAATAATAACAATAATAATAATAATAACTGGGTATGTATGTCGGTATGATTAGAGTGTAAACAAGAAGACAAACAATGACAAATGGCAGTTCAGTATTAGGTGTCCGTTACATAATGAGAATTACCAATTAACTTGTGATTTATATAGAAAGCATGAAGCGAACACTGATTTAAGGTCTTATTTAGCAATTTATCTATTTATAGCCTGTGCTGACCACCTACACAAAGCTACGTAAACCATTCTTGTGACTGACACACGTTGGCCACTTCAGAGAAACGTACATTTAAACCATCACTATTTCCAGTCCACTGTATACATTTCCTCCTCCTCCTCCTCTTCTTTAATCTTTTCACTCACACAAAGCTACGTAAACCATTCTTGTAACTGACACACATTGCCCCTGCCACTTTGGAGAAACATACACTTAAACCTTCGCCATTTCCTGTCTACTATATACACTTCCTCCTCCTCTTCTTTCATCCTGTTGTTGGGTTCCAGCGTCTCTTAGTATACTGTATATTATCGATAGTACCTCTGCTTTTCCTTCGTGTCTCTCTCAGTTCCATTCCTCTATCTCAGTATGTCTTCCCTTGATCTTCTCCCCTTCACTTTGTTCCTCCACAGCGTTTCTTTTCACATTTCCATCTTTCTCTATTCTCAAAGTATGACCAAACCACCTCAAATTCTGCCCACCACACACACACTATACCTGACTAAGGCCCGTATCCTGAAACGCTTTGCTCTCTCCGTCGCTGTTTTCCAAAGGCTGTAGTTCAAGATACTCGTCTATTTAACCCTTTCAATATTGGGACACATTTTTACCTTGAGATTTGGGTATGATTAGACCATTCTATTTACACTACGGGGTTAAAAGCTTAATAGCCAGAATCTTCACTATTTTAATTCCCAACATGAGTTTCTGAAGCTGTATAAAATCACCAAATAGTAAGCAGAATGAATATGGAAACGCGTCATGGTACTTTTATGATTCTGGTGACGGGTTGACAAGATTTTTAGTTTATTAAAAGGAGAAACTGTCTTGAAAACCCGGCTAGTTGTCTGTGTGGCCTTGGAAAATTATAGCGGTGAAAGAATAAAGTATTTCTGAATACGGGTTTAATTCGTAACTCCTACAATACAGTCCTCAACAAGGCAGCCACCTGTGATATCAAAAACAATCCTCACAGCCTCTACTTGTAATACGTCCCTCCTTTACGAATGCGTGTATGTAGCAGCGAAATCAAACGAAGCAGAATCAGACGCTTATCGTTTACGAATTATATACATGTAAATAAGAGCAGAATCAGACACACACGCAGAGACCAGCACAAACGGCCTCTTGCAGCTTTCCTCCTTTCTTATTCAGTTATGTTCTTATCAAATCTTGTAGGTTAGGTTAGGTTTGGGTTGAGTTAGGGTAGGTAGGTTAGGTTAGGTTAGGTTAGGTTAGGTTAGGTTGGGCTTGGGTTGGGTTGGATTGGGTTGGGTTGGGTTGGGTTGGGTTGGGTTGGGTTGGGGTGGGGTGGGGTGGGGTGGGGTGGGGTTGGGTTGGGTTGGGTTGGGTTGGGTTGGGGTGGGGTGGGGTTGGGTTGGGGTTGGGTTGGATTTTAGTTTGGTTAGGTTATGTTATGTTAGGTTGGGTTGGGTGCGGTGAGCTGAGGTGAGGTGAGGTTAGGTTAAGTTAGGTTAGATTACCTGACGTTAGGTTACGTTACGACTGTGTATGTAGCATCAAATTAAAAAAGGACCAGAATCAGACACAGCCAGAGAAACAACATAAATTTATTACGAATATGTGTGTGTGTGTGTGTGTGTGTGTGTGTGTGTGTGTGTGTGTGTGTGTGTGTGTGTGTGTGTGTGTGTGTGTGTGTGTGTGTGTGTGTGTGTGTGTGTGTGTGTGTGTGTGTGTGTGTGTGTGTGTAATTCACCTCGGTCGCCTACTGGTCACCCAGCCAGTCTTCCCCATTACGGAGCGAGCTCAGAGCTCATAGACCGATCTTCGGGTAGGACTGAGACCACAACACACACTGTGTGTGTGTGTGTGTGTGTGTGTGTGTGTGTGTGTGTGTGTGTGTGTGTGTGTGTGTGTGTGTGTGTGTGTGTGTGTGTGTACGTTTACATGTAAACTCAAGTACAACTATCACTAATACACCTTTTACGAGTGTCTTTATGCAGCGTCTGATTAAAAAGGAGCATAATGAAACAGAGCACAAGAGGAACGTGAATGCATCCGTCCAGCTTTACATACAGCTCGATAAGACGGCGTTTCATTCTGTAATAGGGTCATTGCCTGGTGGAACAGTATGAAAGCGTATGGAGTTTGATGAGAAAGGTTGGCTGGATATATCTCTCTCTCTCTGGTAATTGAAGCTAGGGTGATTACGAGCAACACAGCCATTCCGCGCGTTAAAGCCAACCCATCATCACAGCACAGGATGGATGGGGCATCAGATTGCCGCCTCGTGCACTGAGGGACCTGCACATGCCTCAACTAACGCTACTATTTAAACTCGGTGTCTCCATAACCTTGTGACGTGGGTCGTGTTCATAGTGCCATTTCCTTCCGTTCGATTTAAGCTAGTATTCTCAAACACTTCTATGCTTCACCTCCACTATTTCAAAACGTTTTTTAATTAAGTTTACACGAGTTTTTTGGGAATTGATTTTTAAGGGTATTTTTATGGTTCTAGTGATGAACTTGTAAGATGTCTAAATTATTATTAAGAGAAACTGTCTTGAAAACCTGGCTAGTCGTCTCTGTGGCCTTATTGGAAAACAGTCGTGGTGAGAGAGCAAGGCGTTTCTGAATATGGGCGTGTCTCTCTCTCTCTCTCTCTCTCTCTCTCTCTCTCTCTCTCTCTCTCTCTCTCTCTCTCTCTCTCTCTCTCTCTCTATCTATCTATCTATCTATCTATCTATCTATCTATCTATCTTCCCATTCCATGTGTCATTTATAGGTTCTTTTAGTCTCTACACCGCCCACCTTCTTTTTCAATTACAGCTGAAGACGTCTCTACCTTTGATCTGCTCTCTCTCTCTCTCTCTCTCTCTCTCTCTCTCTCTCTCTCTCTCTCTCTCTCTCTCTCTCTCTCTCATTTAAGCGATTCTAGACTATCATTCTCCTACTTTCACGGATCGTCAGTATATTCGCCTCGTCTTTCCTGTTCTCTAAGCAGAAATCAGGCTTTAATGCATTCCCTAATCATTTATTCTCCCTTCTTATCTCTTCACTTCACGTCAATCACCATTCCGGGTCGCCACTCCGCTCCATCAACAAGAAGTCCACTCACACAAACATGGAGGCCGCACAGCTGTTCCTATTTTCAATTCTCACGATCCGATTCAATTATAATACTGGCTAATAACTCCTTTCTTTTTTTGCCTCCCGCTTGAAGCACTAATGGAAATACCAATAAGCTACCCGCTCCAAACGATGATGGTTCCTTTTATCTCCGGTCATTGGCTCTGTGTTGTACCGTATAGTACACATTGACTTGTATTTATAAAGGCTTTGCTCTCTCTCACCACGATTACTGCCCAGAGATGTAGGTGGGTCCTCACAGAGCCCTAGAGATAAGTATCCGCGTGTGTTGATGAAGCTGTCGGCATCACGGGGCTTGAAATAAAGTCCAGGAGACAGTCAACACGTGTATTGTTCTCAACCGGCTACAGGGGACAAAACAATCCCGGCTAACTCGGTGTGTACAAGAGACATAGATAACTAGCTGGGTTCCCAAAAGTGCTTTTTGAACTAATAATGTTAAAAATGTTCATATCCTGCCATTAGAACCGAAAAAATGCACTAAAAATATTTGTCACTTCAATTAGAGCTCTGAAAATAGTGGAGGAGTAGACATAACTGGCACACAAGGACAGGAGGGTATGTTATGTTGCCTCTATTATATGGATAAGGATGATAGGTGGAAATTGGTAGATATATTTTTCATACAGGGACTGCCACGTGTATGCCTGATTGCTTCTTACAGCTTCCCTTATCTCAATAACACATTTCATTAGCCAAGACTTCTTTTAGTTAGCCAAGTCACTATTTTATCTTCTGCTTAGAGAACCTATCCTGTGCCTTTCGTTACTATGATTACCTTACTATGTACCAATATTTTACTCATTCTAATAACCAAGGCTTCTGTAAGTTAGCTCTGTCACTGTTTTACTTTTTGTGACCTAACCTTGCCTCTCGTGACCATAATTACGTTACCATACCAATATTGAACTCATTCTAACATCCAAAGCTTCTGTTAGTTAGCTATGTCATTACTTTACACGTTGTTACCTCAATGAACCTGACCTTTGTCGTAATCATAATTATTTTACGTGTAGAGTTGGTGGTAAGGAAACAAGCTGATGCAAGTGAAGGTACTATATTGATTAATGCTTCGGCTATACAACCATATTAAAAAAGTTTCCCTACTAACCACTCTGTACATTTGTCTAAATACACACATAATTACCTTACCATACCAACATTTTACTGATCTCACCTGAACTTTTTTTTTTATCCTCACTAATCTCACCTTTCATTACCTTAATTAACCTTCCTTCGCCTACACATCGATGTAGCAACACTTCACGCGCCTCACCTGGCTGGCTTACGAGGGAATAAAGCAGATAAAATATTGCAGGTTCCTCTCAATTTCCGTAATACTCGCCCAGCACACGACAAAAATATTACACAAGCACAAGGAATAAATCACCGCGGGATACGCAGAACTCTTACACTGTGCTATTACACTGATTAAATCCAGCAGATGAGTGAGGCAGCGTGTGTGTTATGTGTGTGTGTACCTACTGGCAATACGCACCGATAGGCGATAGTGAACCGACCAAACCCAACTAAAGCATTACACTGAATATAAAGCACTCCCACTAATACCTGGCTATAAAAGGAAAGCCCTAATGGGTGAGTCTATACTTTGAAATACATTAATGAATAAATACATGAATATAAAAAGGCAACCTATTCTGAAATACTTAAGTCCAGTCTAAAATTAAATACGTATATCTTTCTTAAGTAAATAAGTAAATAAATAAATGAATAACAAGGTAACCTATTCCAAAATAAATAAATAAATAAGCCCTGTCTTAAATTAAATAAAATATAATTTTTTTTCAGAAGTAAATAAAAGAATAAATAAAACAAAAATAATATTTAGTAAATTTATAGGACCATGGTCATTTTACTCGGAACAGCACGGAACTTAATGGGAACCTGACAATTCATCCCCTATTAATGAAAATGCTGTGTGTGAATCAAGTAGTTAATCACCCTAAAGAGCAGTGGGTGTAGTGTTTCAATGTACCAGTCATGCAGTAAACCATCAAAATTAAAACCACTTGGAGAAAATAATGTTAATCTACACACTAAACCTCTAACAATACCATTAAATCACGCAGTTTATCACCTTAACATAGAGTATAGCGCAATGGGTGTGTTTCAATGTGCCTATCACGTTATAAACCATCAAAATAAACAACATAAGGGAAAAACAACGCTAATCTCTACACACTAAACCTTTAACAATATCAATAAAATCACGTAGTTTATCACCTTAACATAGAGTATAGAACAATGCATGTATATAGTGTTTTCAATGTACCTATCATGTTATAAACCATAAAAATAAACAAAACGTCATAAAAACAATACTAATCTAAACACTAAACCTCTAACATCATCAATAAATCACGTAGTTTATCACCTTAACATAGAGTAGCCTATAGAGCAATGCATGTACATATAGTGTTTCAATGTATTAAACCATCAAAATAAACAACATGTGATAAAAATAACACTAATCTACACACTAAACCTTTAACAACATCAATAAATCATGTAACTTATCACCTTAACGTACAATATGGAGCAGGCAATACTAAATTTAACCACTGCTACAAAGTCCGCATAACAATCGTCACCACAATGCACAGTATACAGAAGAAACACCAAAATATGAACCTTAGCACTAACCCTCAGCGTAACAACCACATAGACTACCACCGCAACGGGCAATGCAGGCCGGGTAGTGCTACAGGAATGCCACTAATTAGCCGGACCAGGTGACTCGTACAGGTGCAGGTAATAGAGGCAGCTCGGCCAGTCACCAACCAAAACCGTGCACAAGAGGAGGAGGAGGAGGAAGAGGAAGACGAAGACGAAGACGAAGAAGAGGAGGAGGAGGAGGAGGAGGAGGAGGAGAGAGGAGGAGGAGGAGAGAGAGAGAGAGAGAGAGAGAGAGAGAGAGAGAGAGAGAGAGAGAGAGAGAGAGAATTAAGAATCAAGGAGAGGGTGTGATGGGAGGGAAGGAGGAGAAAAGGAAAGGGAAAAATGAAGGGATAAGAGAAGATGCGATGAGAAGAAAGGTAGACACGGAGAAAGGAGGAATAAAAAGGAAGAGAAAAGAAGATGATAAAGAAATGGAGAGAACACAATGGAAAGAAAAAGAAAGACGGAAAGTTATAAAAAAAAAATGGGAAGGAAGGGAGAAAAAAGGGGAAAAAGTAGGAAAATAATCAGAGGAAAGAGAAAAAAAATAGATCATCAAGAATAGAGAAGAAAAAGAAAAAAAGATAATAAAGAAAGGAGAAAAAACAATATAGATGAAAAGGAAGTAAGGAATAAAATAATAAGACAGAAAAGAGGAAAAGGAGAGAAAGAAGAGAAGAAAAGAGGAGGATTAAGATAAAAGAAAGAAATAAGGGAAGGAACAAGAGGAAAACAAAGGAAAGAAAACGAGTAACCAAGGAAGGAACTGAGGAGGAGGAGGAGGAGGAGGAGGAGGAGGAGGAGGAGGAGGAGGAGGAGGAGGAGGAGGAGGAGGAGAAGAAGACATGACCGAGTGCACAGGTGACAGTGTGTGCCAGGTAGACCGTAAATGCACCACCACCACCACCACTTACATACTGCATCACTCTGCCACTTGCTCCTACCACCACCATCACCACCACCACCACTATTGCATCACCGATCATCACCACCATTACTTCGACGTCATCACCAAATACCTGCCAGCGATCATCACCAATATCGCCAAAGGAAGAGGAGGAGGAAGAGGAGGATGGGGGAGGAGAGAGAGAGAGAGAGAGAGAGAGAGAGAGAGAGAGAGAGAGAGAGAGAGAGAGAGAGAGAGAGAGAGAGAGAGAGGAGGAGAGGAGAGGAGAGGAGAGGAGAGGAGAGGAGAGGAGGAGAGGAGAGAGAGGAGAGGAGAGGAGAGGAGGAGAGGAGAGGAGAGGAGGAGGAGGGAAGAGAAGAGAGAGAGAGAAGGAAAGAGACAAGAAATTAAGAGAAAAGAAATTAAAAAGCAAAGAAGAAGAAGAAGAAGAAGAAGAAGAAGAAGAAGAAGAAGAAGAAGAAGAAGAAGAAGAAGAAGAAGAAGAAGAAGAAGAAGAAGAAGAAAAGAAAAGAAGAAGAAGAAGAAGAAGAAGAAGAAGAAGAAGAAGAAGAAAAAAAAAAAGTAGAAGAAGAAGAAGTAGAAGAGAAAAGAAAAAATTAGAAGAACGAAAGAAAAGAAAAAGAAAACTAAGAACATAAAGAGGAACTACAACAACAAAAACAAAAAAACAAGGGCAGTATTGGCAAAAGAAGGAAAAAAAAAGAAAGACGAGGAGGAGGAGGAAGAAGAATAGTGGAAAAGAGATAAGACACAGGAAGGAAGGCAGGACTGGAGATAACCATTCCCTATTGATCTCCCTCCCTCAGATCCCTCCATTAATATTCTAGGCGCCACCGCCGCCTCTGCTATCACAATTCCCATAGCCTGCCCAATGTTGTCAATCAATACAGCTTGTGCTAATAGCCAGCCTCGCATCTCACCATCGGGGCATCGCTTCTCTGCATCCCTATTCGCAGCATCGCCTTTCAAGACTCTAGTTGAAGTCATGAGTGTTTTTATACCCTTCAGTCCTATTGGAGTCATGCTCGCTCGCTCTAAGAAACATATCTGCTACAAGTTACAAGTTCTTGGCGTATTTCAGTATTACGACGTGTTTCCATTTTCATCCTGCTTACTATTGGTGATTTCATACAGCTTTAGAAATTTATGTGGGGTATTAAGATAATGAAGACTCTGGCCATTAATCTTCTGACCTCGATAAACCCTTGCTAATATAAATAGAATAGTCTAATCGTACACAAAACTCAAGCTAAAAAATGTGTTCCAGTACTGAAGGATGAAGTGCGTTTCTACGGTTCTAAGGGCAGATTAATAAGATTTATAGATCATTAACTGGAGAAACACTCTTGAGAACACGGTCACTCATCTCTGTGGTCTTTGAAAATAGTCTTGGTGTGAGAGTAAAGCGTTATTCAATACGTATGTTCCGTCCCCATCTCGTCTCATCTCGCCACTACATTCATCTCTAGTTAAAGTGATACGTGTTTTTAAGAGTGTTTCTACGGTTCTGAGGGGAGATTAATGAGATTTATACATTAATATCTGGAGAAACACTATGAGAACACGGCTAATCGTCTCTGTGGCCTATGAAAATGGCCGTGGTGTGAGAGCAGTGTTTTCCAATATGAGTATCTACGCATGCTCCGTCCCCATCTCGTCCCATCCCGCTACTACATTCAAGATTCTAGTTAAAGTGATACGTGTTTTTAAGGGTGTTTCTGCAGTTCTAAAAGGGCAGATTACTAAGATTTCTATAATCAACTGTAGAAACACTCTTGAGAACACGGCTAGACATCTCTATGACCTTTGGAAATGGTCGTGGTGTGAGAGTAAAGTGTTTTTCAATATGGGTATCTTTCTTCAGTCTCCCTCCAGCCCTCACCGCTTCTCCTTGCCTTGCCTCCCCCTTCCCCACCTCGTCTCTTTGATGTATCTGTTCATCAATGGTTAAATTCAGATCAACGTGATGTGATGTTATTGTGACTATATAGATGTTGTGGGTACTGGGTAGGATTGACAAGATGGTTCACATGATTTTAGTTAAAGAGTGGATGCTATATTAGTCCTTTTTTTAACTGTTTTAGGGATTTTTTTATACTGTTTAAGGGGATAGGATACGATTTAATGCATAGTCCCTCATATCTCTCTCTCTCTCTCTCTCTCTCTCTCTCTCTCTCTCTCTCTCTCTCTCTCTCTCTCTCTCTCTCTCTCTCTGTCATACACACAAACTAACAGAGGAATAGTTTAATGGTGTAAGTTTTATGAGTTTGTGAATTCTTTTCTTGAACTAAAGCTAAGA